>NC_029794.2:25779327-25784681 GCF_000816755.2 Arachis ipaensis | reverse complement strand
TATTAACGAAGATATTGACGTGGTAATTATATACTATCGTATCTAATATTTTTTGTGTATCTATATTTTAATTTTACTATTTATTTTTCTGAGATAGTTTATTATGCTTTTTTATTTGCATAACAATCTTTTTATAAAGTTACTTTTGCAATTTATTTATCTCGACAACTCGTTCGCATCCTAATTGTTTAAAGACTTGTTAATTCGTGAATGTAATTAACTATTATACAACAATTCGGACCTCGTCGCTTTATTATACCGATCATGAGAAGTTGGTTCATAATTTTTATATTTTGTTGAGCATGAGTTGGTACAAATAAAGAAGCAAGAAAAATGGACTTTTATTAATTGAAATGAATTACAAATTTACTAGTTGCTACAAAGAGTTTTATTTTTTACTCCTAATATTTGTTATGGTGTCTCGTTAAATTCCTCTTTAAAAAAATTCATTAAAAAAATAATGAAATTAGAAAAAAGAGTACCCTAGGACAAAAAATTCGCTTTCTAACTATAGTATCTCTTCATATTAAAAGTGTACTAAAACATAGGTAATTCGTCACTCTTTAAGTCAGAACTTTGTATTAACATTTTTCTAAGACTTCAATAATCTTGTAAGGTTTCTTCTAGTTTGTTGCTAGCTTTCCTTCGTTCAACCTCTGCATCCCATGTCATTCCTAATCAGGATGAGGTCGTTCGTGGTGAAGTTCCTTCTTATGACTTTTGTGTTGTGTCTTGTAGTCATTCTTTGCTTAAACGCTTCCTCTCGTATCTGAGCTTGTTCTCGGATTTTTGGGAGGAGGTCAAGTCTTTTTTTTTTTTTTTTACTTGTAAGTTGCTAACATAATTGTCGAATCTCACTCTTAGACTCTCTTCATTTATTTCAATGGGAATTACAGCCTCTACTTCATAGGCAAGTCGGAAGAAAAATTCTCCAATTATTGACTGTGAAGTGGTTCGATATGCCCATAGTACTTGTGAAAGTTCTTTAACCCTTGTCCTTTTTACTTCTTGTAGTCTCTTTTTGAGTCTGGATAGTAAGACTTTGTTTGCAGTTTCTGCTTGTCCATTGGCTTAGGGATGCTCTACCGATGTGAACTGATGCTTGATTTTCAGCCTTATACAACCAAGTTTTTTGAAATGTTGAATCAGTGAATTGGTCCTATTGTCGGTGGTGATTGAGAATGGCACTCCAAATCTTGTAAAAATATTTTTGTAGAGGAACTTCTGACTTCTCTGATTTTTGAATGTTGTCAAAGGTTCTGCTTCAATCCACTTGGTAAAGTAATCGATGTTATGAGGCATTTTACTTGTACGGACGCTTGGAGAAACGGTCCAAGCAGGTCTAATTCCCCTTATTTTGCAAAGGACCATGATAAGTTGATACTGGTGAGCTCCTCTAGAGCTGCCACGTGGAAGTTTGTATCCAGCTAGCATGGCAGGCACTTTTTGACGAAGTCGACCGCATTCTTTTGTAAAGTCGGCCAATAGAAGCCAACTTGTAGCACTTTCTTTGCCAATCATCTTGCCCCAAGATGATTTTTACAGATGCCATTGTAGATTTTATCTAAGACTTCTTCCATCTTCGAGGTCAGAACACATTTCAGAAAAGCGGTAGATATCCCTCTTCTGTAGAAGACATTGTAAACTATTGTATAGTTTTGGGCTTCTCTTACCAATCTCTTTGCTTCTCTTTCTTCATGATAAAGGATGTCGAACTTAGGGTATTTGATGAGCGGATAATTTATATGCTTTTTGGCATTGTTTTTAAATAGTTTTTAGTATGATTTAGTTAGTTTTTAGTATATTTTTATTAGTTTTTAAATAAAAATCACATTTCTGGACTTTATTATGAGTTTGTGTATTTTTCTGTGATTTCAGGTAATTTCTGGCTGAAATTGAGGGACTTGAGCAAAAATCAGATTCAGAGGCTGAAGAAGGACTGCAGATGCTGTTGGATTCTGACCTCCCTGCACTCAAAGTGGATTTTCTGGAGCTACAATAGTCCAAATGGCGCGCTCTCAATTGCGTTGGAAAGTAGACATCCAAGGCTTTCCAGAAATATATAATAGTCTATACTTTGCTCGAGTTTAGACGATGCAAACTGGCGTTCAACGCCAGCTCTCTGCCCTATTCTGGCGTTAAACGCAGAAACAAGTTGCAAAGAAGAGTTAAACGCCAGAAACAGGTTACAAACTGGCGTTTAACTCCAAGGAAGACCTCTACACGTGGAAGCTTCAATGCTCAGCCCAAGCACACACCAAGTGGGCTCAGAAGTGGATTTCTGCATCATTTACTTATTTCTGTAAACCCTAGGTTACTAGTTCAATATAAATAGGACCTTTTATTATTGTATTGAGGATCTTGGTCATTCTGGTTCCCTCTATGGGGCCGAAGCCAATGAACACCATTATCACTTATGTATTTTCAACGGTAGAGTTTCTACACACCATAGATTAAGGTGTGGAGCTCTGCTGTTCCTCATGAATTAATGCAAAGTACTATTGTTTTTCTATTCAATTCAAGCTTATTCTTATTCTAAGATATTCATTCGCAAGAATATGATGAATGTGATGATTATGTGACGCTCATCACCATCCTCATTTATGAACGCGTGCCTGACAACCACGTCCGTTCTATATAAAGACAAGCTAGAATGAGTATCTCTTAGATATCTAATACAGGGGACCGAGTCCGAGATATTAGAGACTTCGTGGTATAAGGTAGAATTATTGGCTGCCATTCTTGAGATCCAGAAAGTCTAAACCTTGTCTGTGGTATTCCGAGTAGGATTTGGGAAGGGATGGCTGTGACGAGCTTCAAATTCGCGAGTGCTGGGCGTAGTGACAGACGCAAAAGGATTACTGAATCCTATTCCAGCAGGATCGAGAACCGACAGATGATTAGTTGTACGGTGACAGCGCATTTTGGACAATTTTCACTGAGAGGACGGGATGTAACCATTGACAACGGTGATGCCCAACATACAGCTTGCCATGGAAAGGAGTATGAAGGATTGGATGAAAGTAGTAGGAAAGCGGAGATTCAGAAGGAACTAAGCATCTCTATACGCTTATCTAAAATTCTCACCAATGAATTACATAAGTATCTCTATCTTTATTTTACGTCTTAATTATATTTTAATTATTAAAACTCTATAACCATTTGAATCCGCCTGACTGAGATTTGCAAGATGACCATAGCTTGCTTCAAGCCAACAATCTCCGTGGGATCGACCCTTACTCACGTAAGGTTTATTACTTGGACGACCCAGTGCACTTGCTGGTTAGTTGTGCGAAGTTGTGACAAAGAACTAAAATTATGAACGTGCGTATTAAGTTTTCAGCGCCGTTACCAAGGAATGAACGATCACGATTTCGTGCACCAAGTTTTTGGCGCTGTTGCCGGGGATTGTTCGAGTTTGGACAACTGACGGTTCATCTTGTTGCTCAGATTAGGTAATTTTATTTTATTTTTAAGCTTTTTTATTTCTTATTTTCTTATTTTCGAAAATAATACAAAAAAAATTATTCTTTTTTGTTTTTCCCAAATAATTTTCGAAAAATCCAAAAAAAATTTCTAAAATCAAAAATAATTTGATGTTTCTTGTTTGAGTCTAGTGTCAAATTATAAGTTTGGTGTCAATTGCATATTTTTAATATCATTAAAAATTTCAAAAACTCATGCATGTGTTCTTCATGATCTTCAAGTTGTTCTTGATGATTTTCTATATTTGATCTTTAATTTTTCTTGTTTTGTGTCTTTTCTTGTTTTTCATATGCATTTTCAATTTGTTAGTGTCTAAAGTTTGAAAATTTCTAGTTTGGTGTCTTGCATGTTTTTCTTTTCTTAAAAATTTTCAAAAATAAGTTCTTGGTGTTCATCTTGACATTCAAAGTGTTCTTGGTGTTCATCTTGACATTTAAAGTATTCTTGCATGCATCATGTGTTTTGATCCTGAATTTTCATGTTTTGAGTCTTTTGGTTATTTTTCTCTTTCTTTACTAAAAATTCAAAAATCAAAAAAATATTTTTCCCTTATTCTCTCATAAATTTTTGAAAATTTGGTTTGATTTAGTCAAAAAGTTTTTAAATTTAATTGTTTCTTATGAGTCAAATCAAATTGTCAATTTAAAAATTCTATCTTTTTCAAATCTTTTTCAAAAATCAAATCTTTTTCAATTTTTCTTTCATAATTTCGAAATTTTCAAAATTTATTTTCAAAATCGTTTTCTTATTTCTATTTCATATTTTCGAAATTAATGCTAACAATTAATGTGATTGATTCAAAAATTTTTAGTTTATTACTTGCCTAGTAAGAAATGTTCAATCTTTAAACTCTAGAATCATATCTTTTTAGTTTCTTGTTAGTCAAGTAATCAACTTTAATTTTTAAAATCAAATCTTTTTAAATTTTTTTTCAAATATTTTTCAAAATAAATTTCAATCACATCTTTTTTAAAATCAAATTCAAAAATCTTTTCTAACTTCTTATCTTTTCAAAATTGATTTTCAAATCCTTTTCAATTAATCTTATCTTTTTGTCTGATTCTTATCTTTTTCAAAACTACCTAACTAATTCTCTCTCTCTAATTTTCGAAAATCACTAACCTCTTTTTCAAAATTCCTTTTTAATTAACTAATTATTTTAAATTTTAATTTAATTTCATTTTTAGTTTATTTTCGAATTTTAACTTTAATTTTAAATTAAAAACAAAAGTATTTTTATTTTATTTTGTTTAATTTTCGAATTCTTCCCTCTCTCATCTCCTACTAATTATTTATTTATCTACTAACACTTCTCTTTCACTCAAAAATTCGATCCCACTCTTCTCTCTGTGTTCGAATTCTTATCTTTTCCTTCTCCCATTCTTCTATTCTTATACTCATATAAGGAATCTCTATACTGTGACATNAACAAGGATAAGAACATTCTTGTTGAAGCTGATCCTGAACCTGAAAGGACTCTGAAGAGGAAGCTAAGAGAAGATAAAGCACAACTCTCTGGAGAAAATCTGACAGAAATTTTCAAAAAAGAAGGAGACATGGCCGAAAATAATAACAATGCAAGGAAGATGCTTGGTGACTTTACTGCACCAAATTCCAACTTACATGGAAGAAACATCTCAATCCCTGCCATTGGAGCAAACAATTTTGAGCTAAAGCCTCAATTAGTTTCTCTGATGCAACATAATTGCAAGTTTCATGGACTTCCATCAGAAGATCCTTTTCAGTTCTTAACTGAATTCTTACAAATCTGTGATACTGTTAAGACCAATGGGGTTGATCTCGAGGTCTACAGGCTTATGCTTTTCCCGTTTGCTATAAAAGACAGAGCTAGAATATGGTTGGACTCT
>NC_029794.2:25775847-25778621 GCF_000816755.2 Arachis ipaensis | reverse complement strand
GAACAAAATATTGACTCAGCAAGTCAATATGATTTTTCAGAGTCTGAATGGATTGCAAGCTGCATCCAACAGTACTAAAGAGGCATCTTCTGAAGAAGAAGTTTATGATCTTGAGAACCTTACAATAGCAGAGGTGAATTACATGGATGAAGCCTATGGAAACACCTATAATCCCTCATGGAGAAATCATCCAAATTTCTCATGGAAGGATCAACAAAAGCCTCAACAAGGCTTTAATAATGGTGGAAGAAACAGGTTTAGCAATAGCAAGCCTTTCCCATTATCCACTCAGCAACAGACAGAGAATTCTGAGCAGAATCCATCTAGCTTAGCAAATATAGTCTCTGATCTATCTAAGGCCACTCTAAGTTTCATGAATGAAACAAGGTCCTCCATAAGAAATTTGGAGGCACAAGTGGGCCAGCTGAGTAAAAGATTCACTGAAACTCCTCCTAGTACTCTCCCAAGCAATACAGAAGAGAATCCAAAAAGAGAGTGCAAGACCATAACCTTACTTGGTGTGGCCGAACCCAAAGAGGAGGAGGAGGACGTGAATCCTAGTGAGGAAGACCTCCTTGGACGTTCCCTTTACATCCCTGCTAATTTCATAATCCTAGACACTAGGAAGGATGAGGATGAATCCATCATCCTTAGAAGACCCTTCCTAGCCACAGCAAAAGCTGTGATTGATGTGGACAGAGGAGAGTTGGTCCTTCAACTGAATGAGGACTACCTTGTATTTAAAACTCAAGGTTCTCCTTCTGTAACCATGGAGAGGAAGCATGAAAAGCTTCTCTCACTGTAGAGTCAACCAAAGCCCCCACAGTCAAACTCTAAGTTTGGTGTTGGGAGGCCACAACTAAACTCTAAGTTTGGTATTGGGAGGTCCCAACATTGCTCTGAATATCTGTGAGGCTCCATGAGAGCTCACTGTCAAGCTATTGACATTAAAGAAGCGCTTGTTGGAAGGCAACCCAATGTTATTTAATCTATTTATTTTCTATTGCTATTTTATTTTTTAGGTTGATGATCATGTGGAGTCACAAAAATTACTGAAAAATCAAAAATAGAATGAAAAATAGCATTGAAAATAGCACACCCTGGAGGAAGAGAATTCTGGCGTTTAAACGCCAGAAACAAGCATCTGTCTGGCGTTTAACGCCAGAAACAAGCACCAAGCTGGCGTTTAACGCCAGAAACAAGCATCAACCTGGTGTTAAACGCCAGAAACAGGCTACATTTGGGCGTTTAACACCAAAAACAGGCAGCAAGCTGGCGTTTAACGCCAGACATGCATTCTAAGGGCTTTTTGCACGCCTAAATGGTGCAAGGATGAGAAATCCTTGACACCTCAGGATCTATGGACCCCACAGGATCCCCACCTATCCCACCTCTTTTTCTCTCCTCTTCACACCTTTTTATAAACCTATTCCCCAAATACCCTTCACCAATCACCTCCATACCTCTTCCCCATAAACCCCACCTACCTCCAAAATTCAAATTCTTTTCCCTCCTAAACCCAACCCTAATGGCCGAAACCTACCCTCCACCCCACCCCTATATAAACCCCTCAACACTACTCCATTTTCATACATTACAACCACCACTTCTCCCCCTTGGCCGAATACACCTTCTCCTTCCATCTCCTCCATTTTCTTCTTCTTCTACTACTTTCTTTCTTCTTTTGCTCGGGGACGAGCAAACCTTTTAAAGTTTGGTGTGGTAAAAGCATTGCTTTTTGTTTTTCCATAACCATCAATGGCACCTAAGGCCAGAGAAACCTCAAGAAAGAGGAAAGAGAAGGCAATTGCTTCCACCTCTGAGTCATGGGAGATGGAGAGATTCATCTCAAAAGTCCATCAATACCACTTCTATGAAGTTGTGGCCAAGAAAAAGGTGATTCCTGAGGTCCCTTTTAAGCTCAAAAAGAGCGAATATCTGGAGATCCGACAAGAGATTAGAAGAAGAGGATGGGAATTTCTCTCTAATTCTATTCAACAAGTCGGGATCTTAATGGTTCAAGAGTTCTATGCAAACGCATGGATCACTAGGAACCATGATCAAAGTATGAACCCGAATCCAAAGAATTGGCTTATCATGGTTCGGGAGAAATACTTAGATTTCAGTCCGGAAAATGTAAGGTTGGCGTTTAACTTGCCAATGATGCAAGAAAACGCACGCCCCTATACTAGAAGGGTCAACTTTGATCAAAGGTTGGACCAAGTCTTCATGGACATATGTGTGGAAGGAGCTCAATGGAAAGTTGACTCAAGAGGCAAGCCGGTTCAATTGAGAAGACCGGACCTTAACCATGTAGCTAGAGGATGGTTGGAATTCATTCAACGCTCAATTATTCCTACTAGCAACCGGTCTGAAGTTACTGTAGACCAGGCCATCATGATCCATAGTATCATGATTGGGGAGGAAGTGGAAGTTCATGAGATTATACCTCAAGAACTCTACAAGGTGGCTGACAAGTCCTCCACTTTGGCAAGGTTAGCCTTTCCTAACCTCATTTGCCACCTCTGCAATTCGGCTGGAATTGACATAGAGGAAGATATCCTCATTGATGAGGACAAGCCCATCACTAAGAAAAGGATGGAGCAAACAAAAGATCATGGACCTCAACAAGAGCATGAGGAAATTTCTCACCATGAAATCCCTGAGATGCCTCAAGGGATACACTTTCCTCCACAGAACTATTGGGAGCAAATCAACACCTCCCTATGAGAATTAAGTTCCAACATGGGACAACTAAGGATGGAACACCAAGA
>NC_029794.2:25761492-25775775 GCF_000816755.2 Arachis ipaensis | reverse complement strand
TGTTCAAGGGCAAGTTGCCCAGTATTTAGGAGCAATCATGAAGTTGAATGCCAAGCTATTTGGTAATGAGACTTGGGAGGATGAGACTCCATTGCTCATTAATGAACTAAATATCTGGGTTCAGCACACTTTACCTCAAAAGAAACAGGATCCTGGTAGTCATGAGAGATGGAAAGATTCATCTCAAGGGTCCATAGCTCAGTAGTAGAGCATTTGACTGCACATCAAGAGAGCCCACTCATAGACCTCAACAAGAGCTATGAGGGAGGAGCAACAAAGACAAGGAAGAGACATAGAGGAGCTCAAGAACACCATTGGTTCTTCAAGAGGAAGAAGATGCCACCCTCACTAAGGTGGACCCGTTCCTTAATCTCCTTGTTTATTTATTTTCTCTGTTTTTTGTCTACTATGCTTTATGTCTATTTATGTTTGTGTCTTATTACATGATCAATAGTGTCTAAGTGTCTATGTCTTAAAGCTATAAATGTCCTATGAATCCATCACCTCTCTTAAATGAAAAATATTTTAATTACAAAAGAACAAGAAGTACATAATTTTGAATTCATCCTTGAAATTAGTTTAATTATTTTGATGTGGTGACAATACTTTTTATTTTCTGAATGAATGCTTGAATAGTGCATATATCTTTTGAATTTGTTGTTTATGAATGTTAAATATGTTGGCTCTTGAAAGAATGATGAAAAAGGAGAAATGTTATTTGATGATCTGAAAAATCATAAAAATGATTCTTGAAGCAAGAAAAAGCAGTGAATAGAGAAAAGCTTGCGAAAAAAAAAAGAAAAGAAAATTGGCAAAAAAAAAATATAAAAGAAAGAAAAAGAAAAAGCAAGCAGAAAAAGCCAAGAGCTCTTTAAACCAAAAGGCAAGAGCAAAAAGCCAGTAACCCTTTAAACCAAAAGGCAAGGGTAATAAAAAGGATCCAAGGCTTTGAGCATCAGTGGATAAGAGGGCCCAAAGGAATAAAATCCTGGCCTAAGCGGCTAAACCAAGCTGTCCCTAACCATGTGCTTGTGGCGTGAAGGTGTCAAGCCAAAAGCTTGAGACTGAGCGGTTAAAGTTGAGGTCCAAAGCAAAAACAGAGTGTGCTTAAGAATCCTGGACACCTCTAATTGGGGACTTTAGCAAAGCTGGGTCACAATCTGAAAAGGTTCACCCAATTATGTGTCTGTGGCATTTATGTATCTGGTGGTAATACTGAAAAACAAAGTGCTTAGGGCCACGGCCAAGACTCATAAAATAGCTGTGTTCAAGAATCAACATACTGAACTAGGAGAATCAATAACACTATCTAAATTCTAAGTTCCTATAGATGCCAATCATTCTGAACTTTAATGGATTAAGTGAGATGCCAAAACTGTTCAGAGGCAAAAAGCTACTAGTCCCGCTCATCTAATTGGAACTAAGTTTCATCAATATTTGGAATTTATAGTATATTCTCTTCTTTTTATCCTATTTGATTTTCAGTTGCTTGGGGACAAGCAACAATTTAAGTTTGGTGTTGTGATGAGCGGATAATTTATACGCTTTTTGGCATTATTTTTACATAGTTTTTAGTATGATTTAGTTAGTTTTTAGTATATTTTTATTAGTTTTTAAATAAAAATCACATTTCTAGACTTTACTATGAGTTTGTGTGTTTTTTTGTGATTTCAGGTAATTTCTGGCTGAAATTGAGGGACTTGAGCAAAAATCAGATTCAGAGGCTGAAGAAGGACTGCAGATGCTGTTGGATTCTGACCTCCCTGTACTCAAAGTGGATTTTCTGGAGCTACAAGAGTCCAAATGGTGCGCTCTCAATTGCGTTGGAAAGTAGACATCCAGGGATTTTCAGCAATATATAATAGTCCATACTTTGCCCGAGTTTAGATGACGTAAACTGGTGTTCAACGCCAGCTCTCTGCCCTATTCTGGCGTTAAACGCCAGAAACAAGTTGCAAAGCAGAGTTAAACGCTAGAAACAGGTTACAAACTGGCGTTTAACTCCAAGGAAGACCTCTACACGTGGAAGCTTCAATGCTCAGCCCAAGCACACACCAAGTGGGCTCGGAAGTAGATTTCTGCATCATTTACTTATTTTTGTAAACCCTAGGTTACTGGTTCAATATAAATAGGACCTTTTATTATTGTATTGAGGATCTTGGTCATTCTGGTTCCCTCTCTGGGGATGAAGCCAATGAACACCATTATCACTTATGTATTTTCAATGGTAGAGTTTCTATACACCATAGATTAAGGTGTGGAGCTCTGCTGTTCCTCGTGAATTAATGCAAAGTACTATTGTTTTTCTATTCAATTCAAGCCTATTCTTATTCTAAGATATTCATTCGCACCCAAGAACATGATGAATGTGATGATTATGTGAAGCTCATCACCATTCTCATTTATGAATGCGTGCCTGACAACCACATCCGTTCTATATGAAGACAAGCTAGAATGAGTATCTCTTAGATATCTAATACAGGGGACCGAGTCCGAGATATTAGAGTCTTCGTAGTATAAGCTAGAATTATTGGCGGCCATTCTTGAGATCCGGAAAGTCTAAACATTGTCTGTGGTATTCCGAGTAGGATCTGGGAAGGGATGGCTGTGACGAGCTTTAAACTCGCGAGTGCTGAGCGTAGTGACAGACGCAAAAGGATTACTGAATCCTATTCCAGCAGGATCGAGAACCGACAGATGATTAGCCGTGCGGTGACAGCGCATTTTGGACCATTTTCACTGAGAGGACGGGATGTAACCATTGACAACGGTGATGCCCAACATACAGCTTGCCATGGAAAGGAGTATGAAGGATTGGATGAAAGCAGTAGAAAAGCGGAGATTCAGAAGGAATTAAGCATCTCTATACACTTATCTGAAATTCTCACCAATGAATTACATAAGTATCTCTATCTTTATTTTACGTCTTAATTATATTTAATTATTAAAACTCTATAACCATTTGAATCCGCCTGACTGAGATTTGCAAGATGACCATAGCTTGCTTCAAGCCGACAATCTCCGTGGGATCGACCCTTATTCACGTAAGGTTTATTACTTGGACGACTCAGTGCACTTGCTGGTTAGTTGTGCGAAGTTGTGACAAAGAACTAAGATTATGAACGTGCGTATTGAGTTTTCAACGCCGTTACCAAGAAATGAACGATCACAATTTCGTGCACCAGTATTCTATGATAGGAATCATCCAACCAAAATTCATGTTAGAGACTGTTAGTGTGTCTGTTCTTGTCAACTTTTTTTGCCACTGATGGTGACTACAGTATTTCTTGAATCAGGCTTTTATTATTACCACATGGATTTATACTGACCAACTTGGAAAGTGCATCAACTCGACTATTCAATTCCCGCATTATATGGCAAACCTCAACTTCTTGGAACTCAGTCAACTAGGCTAGCGTCTTCTCTAGGTACCTCTTCATGTTGGGATCTTTAGCTTGATACTTACCATTTACTTATGAAGTTATAACTTGGGAGTCGCTGAAGACTATTACTTTCAAGGCTCTGACCTCTTTAGCCATTCGCAGGCCAGCAAACACTGCTTCGTATTCAGCTTGGTTGTTAAAGGCTGAGAAGTCAAAATTGAGGGAGAGTTCTAGCCGAGTTCCATCTTGATTTTCAAGAATAACTCCCACTCCACTGCCTTCTTTGTATGATAAACCATCTACATATAAGTTCCACGTAGTGTATCTTCTTTTTGGTTCTTCCGTGGAGTCTACCAAGAACTCGACTAGGTATTGCGACTTGATGACCGTCTGAGTTTCATATCTCAAGTCAAACTTGAATAGCTCAATAACCTATTGTAGCACTCATCTTATAATGTCTGTCTTTTATAAGATATGCTTCATGGGTTGATTAGTTTGAACCTTAATGGTATGTGCTTGTAAGTAGGGTCACAATATCTTGAAAGCCAAAACAAGGGTATAGGCAACTTTTTCAATCTTCTGGTAGTTCAGTTTGGCTCCTTGCAATGCCTTGATTGTAAGATAAATAGGTCGCTATCCGTCTTCATCTTTTCAGATGAGGGTGGAGGCTATGGCTTTATCAATGACAGCTAGATATAACACGAGATCTTCTCTACCATCAGGTTGGGTCAATATTGGGGGTTGACTTAAGAATTTCTTAAACTCTTGAAAAGCTTGTACACATTCTTGGGTCCATTCAAAGTTATACCCTTTTCTATGGATTGCAAACAATGGTAGCGACTTCAAGGCTAAACCAGCTAAGAATCTGGATAAAGCAATTAGTCTGTCATTCAATTGTTGGACTTCTTTTAAACAAGTCGGGCTCTTCATCTCCAAGATCACTTTGTATTTGTTCGAGTTAGCCTCAATGCCCCTTTGGGTAAGCATGAACCCAAGGAACTTTTCTGTTTCTACTCAAAGGTGCACTTAGTAGGATTTAACCTCATCTCATATTATCTTATAATGTTGAACACTTTGGACAAGTCGGTCAGTAGACAAACTTCACTTTTGGTTTTGACAAGCATATCATCAACGTAGACTTCCATTAGCTTTCTCATGTGAGGTGAGAACACTTTGTTCATCAATCGCTGGTATGTTGTCTTTGTATTTTTCAATCTAAAGGGCATAACCACATAGCAATAGTTGGCTCTAGGAGTGATGAAAGACATATTCTCTTGATCGGGCTTGTACATTGAGATTTGGTTATATCCTGAGTAAGCATCCATGAAAGAGAGAAACTTGTACCTTGATGTTGAATCTACCAAGGCGTCAATATTAGAGAGAGGATAAGGATCTTTAGGACAAGTTTTGTTGAGGTCGGTATAATCTACACACATCTTCCACTTCCCATTTTGCTTTTTTACTAGGACAATATTTGCTAGCCATAGAGGGAATTTCACTTCCTTTATGAATCCAGCCTCCAAAAGCGCATGTATTTTCTCTTAAACAACTTGTGATCTTTTTGGACTGAGCTTTTGTTGTCACTGTTGTACAGGTCGAGACCCCGAGTACATAACTAGCTTGTGGCATATGAGGTCGGGATGGATGCTCATAATGTCAGAAGCTTTCCATGCGAATGGGTCAAAGTTTTTTTTGTAAGAGCTTGATGATATATTCTTTCAGTTTCTGGTCTAAATTGGCTCCCACATTAGTGGTTTTCTGACTTCGTTGCCTATCTGTCCTTCTTCCATTTTTTTTCTCAGGTTGAGGGCTCAAATCTTCTCAAACACAGACACCGTCAAGCTCTATTGAATTAACTTTTTTCCCTTTAGGGAAGCCCCATAGATTTATGCTTTTATTGTAGCATCTTCTGATCTTCTTTTATAGTAGTTATTCCTTCTAGAGACGAAAATTTCACACAGAGATAAGAAATTGATACTACAGTAGTAAGTCAGTTCAGAGTTGTCTGACCTATCAAGGCGTTATATGCTAACGCCATGTCTACCATAATGTAGTTGATGTTTATAGTTCGTGATTTTAACTCTTTACTAAAAGTATTGTACGATGTGATGTACCTCAGAGGTCAGATAGGTGAATCTCATAAACCAAATAGACAGTCTGGGTACACTTTCAAACTTTTTTTCTCCAAGCCTAGTTTATCAAAGGTTGATTTAAATAGGATGTTAGCTGAACTCCCTTGATCTACTAAGGTCCTATGAAGATTAGCATTGGCTAAATAACCACAAGATCATCATATCCGGACACAATACTCTTAGCGTCTTCTTTAGAGGTTATTATAGGCAGGTTAAGTATCTCCTCATCCTCTCCGACTTGGTAGACCTCCTGCAAAGCCACCAGCAATCATGTGAATGTGCATTTCAGGTATTCTTGCTAGTCTTTCTCGCCCTTTTCCTGTCTTCACTATCTTTTTTCCTTTTACCTGTTTCATTTGTCCTCCCAGCCAAGTATTTATTCAATCGCCCTTCTTTAGCTAATTTTTTTTATCACGTTCTTCAAGTCGTAGCAGTCATTAGTTGAATGGCCATAAATTTTGTGGTACTCACAATATTCAGTATGATTACCCGCATTCTTGTTTCGAATTAGCCTCGAAAGTGGTATCTTTTCAGTGTGGCATATCTCTCTATAGATTTTGATCAGAAAAACTCACAACAAAGTGTAAGAGTAGTACCTTTGAGGTCTTTTTGAATTGTGTTCTTTTTTCTTCTTGGGATTTTTTTCTTTATCTCGGGGATGGTATTAACTGTTTTGTCCAGCTTTAGGCTTTCTCAATTAAGCTGTTTCTTCAATGTTGATATACTTTTCTGCCCGTTCTTGAATTTTGTACAGAGAAGTCGAGTGCCTTTTTGAATATAGACTGTGAGAAGGGGCCTTCCTTGAGACCATTAATAAGCCCTACGATAGGTACTTCAGTGGGCAAGTTCTGAATCTCCAAATATACTTTGTTGAACTTTTTTATGTAGATACTGATGGACTCTCCAACCTCTTGTTTGACACCAAAAATACCTGGAGCATGCTTGGCTTTGCCTTTTTTTTAATGCAGAATCAGTTGAGGAAGCTTTTGGCTAGGTCATCGAAACAAGTGACCGACCTAGGAGGAAGACTATCGAACCCTTTCATCGTTGCCTTAGTTATTGTATTCAGGAACACTTTGCACTGACGAATGGATTTTTGACAGATAAGCTTAAACTTCCCACCTAACCTATGACATCCTATACAATTAAGTTCTAATCTAGCTACCCATTTTTCACTTTTTCACATACTCATGCATTTTCTTTTCATTTCACAACTCATGCATTGATCTTATTGAGCTTCACTTTGGGGCATTTTGTCCCCTTATTATTTCTTTCTTTTTCTTTTTCTTTCTTTTTCCATTTTTCTATACTTTTCATATATATATTTTTTTGTTTTTCTCATTTTTTTTCTTTCAAACTATATACAAGAGTACCAATGCATAAGGTCTATACATTTAATGAATATGTGAGCATGTACCCAATTCCCAATATTTACAACAAAAATACAAAACTACCCTTTTATTCACCCAATGTCCCAAGGTTCCCACACTTGAATGATACTCACACACACTAGCCTACGCTAATCAAAGATCCAAATAAGGACATTTATTATTTTTTGCTTTACGGCTTGTAATGTGCTAAATTAAGAACAAGTGGGTTAATCGTAGGCTCTAGCCTAAGCTAATCAAAGATCCAAATAAGGACATTATTGTTTTTCGCTTTAAGGCTTGTAATGTGCTAAAATAAGAATAAGTGGGTTAATCGTAGGCTCAAATTTGGCTAACAATGGAAGATAAAAGGTAGGCTATTTGGGTAAGTGAGCTAATAAAATGATGGCCTCAATCATATAAATACATGAATACACAAAATAATGGACATAAAGAATCAAACAAATCAAAGATTACAATCATAGAAAGAGAATAATGCACACAAGAAGGAAAAATAAGTGGTTATAAGATGTAACCACATCATTAGGCTCAAATCTCGCAAGCTTGTGTTCTTAGCTCAAAACATGTTCCACAATATATATAATTCAAGCAAGTTCTATGAAAAGTTTTCACTCAAATCAATTGACATGCCCTATAGATAGAAATCTTGAAAAATTCTCATTATCTTGACTAAGCTTATTGTGTATACATATGCAAAAATAAGAAAATGCAAGTAAAAATCCTAAAATCCTAAAATGAAATGCAAAAGTGTTGGGATTAGAAATTTGTCACCCAAAATCGCCGACCGGTCGGACGACCTCCCCACACTTAAAAGTTTGCACCGTCCTCGGTGCACTCAAAGATGAGCAAGGGGTACGGCGACTCTCCGGATTGCTATGTGTTCTTTCTTCCGCTTCCATGGTTGCTTGTGGTGCATTCGTTATGAAAAACAAAAATATAACACCATAAGATGAGAAGATATAAAAGCAAGGAAGCATATATTGTTGGAATGAGGTAAATCACTAGAATGAGGTGAGTGAATTAGTGTGACATTAAGAAATATTAGGTGTGTGAATTCTAAATTGTGTGGTTTAGGATACACATTAGCATAAAAGCTATGTCACAAAAGAAGCATGCACTGTACTCATTCTAGTGTGCTTGAGATGCTTTAAGTAAGCTTGTAAGGTAAGACAAGCATTAGAGAAGCATGAAAGCATTCAAGTCAAACATATGGATGGATATAATCATGAAATACAATGCATTAAGGTAAATGCACAACATCATCCATCAAGAGGTAGCCTAATCGAGGAAAAAGATTCAAATCACATGATGGCTAGCTACAAGATGCAATTCAAAAGAGTTATAAGCTCGGAGACAATTCTCATCACTTTGGTATTTTTTCAAAAGGTAAGCATGAAGAACTCAAAACCAAGTAACAAAATATAACCTCAATCATAGAATCCAACAAAGATTATCTAAAAACATTCATGCTAAAATAGCATTTAGGCAACAAGGGATATAGCAATGTATAGTAAACAAAGTCAATACTCCAACACTGATGATGAAAAGAGAGAAAATAAAATGAAAACTAAACTAAAACTAACTAATCAACTAACTAACTAACTAACAACCAACTAAAATAAATGGTAATGCATGGTGTTTGGAAGTGTTGGATGAGGGGTAGGAGAAGGGAAGAAGAAAGGAGAAGGAAAGAATTGGAAAGAGGAGAAGAAAAGAAAAGTGGATGGGAGAAAGAAATCCGTGCGTACGCACGCATGGCGCGCGCGCGTCGTTGGCTTATTTCGAGAGTGGCGCGTACGCGTCATGTGCGCGTATGCGCAAGTGGGGTTTGTGCCAGAGGCACAACGTTGGCGCGGCGCAGGCACAACTCTCTGGAAAATGTATGGAGGTTGGAACTTCTCAATCCACGCGTACGCACGCATGGCGCGCACGCGTGGATGGTCGAAAATGCTGGAAGTGCGCATACGCGCCATGTACGCGTACGCGTGGATGGTGCTCTGTTTTTCAAAAATTTTTTTCATGTTTTTGCACCAATCCCCCATTACCTACAACATAGTTGTAATCACACTCATAGCCAAAGTGAGAATTCATGATAGCAAGAGAAAATAAAAATAAAATAAACTAAGAAGCAAGAAAATTAAATCCTAAAAACTAGTAAGAACTAACAAAGAAGCAAAAGGCAAACATATTCACAATATTCACATATATACAATAACCAATAACATAACACCATTGCAATTCCCCGGCAACGGTACCATCAAATTAAGGGTTGAAAAGCATGTTTTCACATCTAAGCACAAATAAGGAGACAATCACAAAACCATGCTATTTCAATGGATAAATATGGGTAAAAGGTGATAAAATCCCCAAAAATCAATACAAGATAAACCGTCAAATTGGGGTTTGTCATGCACCGAGTTGCATATAAGGCGTTGGCCAAATATATTCGACTTTTGAAATTACTTAGGCGATGTTGAGGTTTGGTCATGCCATCATAAAGGTCCATGCCTGAGCTCTTAAAATTCCTAGGGATTTTTGCAAACATGATTTTCTCTGAGATTGGGTCTTCACTTTCCAAGGGTGTGGTTTCTCGATCAATTCAAGGTCTCCTACCCTTGAGATCAGACTCTAATCTTTCAAGTTTTTTCACCAACTCCCTACGTCATCGTACCTTTCTTCGTAGGGCCCGTTCGAATTTGCGTTGTCGCTCCAACTCAATCTCGAGCTGTTCTATCCAACCTTGATGTCCATGGAGTAGCCCCATTAATTCTGTTACGTCTCTATCTCTTGACCCTTTAAGTCTATGAATTTCAGATCATATTCTTTGTCCCTCTGGGTCTTTTCTGTTCCTTTCTTCGTCGGTCCCCATACCTCTTTGTGAGTGTGAAGGGATAACAATTGCTCAATCGTCATTAGGTTCTTACTCTTCTTGAGGTTTAGAATTGGATGCGCCATGTATCTATCTTTTGGGTGATCGTCCACCATGGTTGGGTGTCGAACTCCAAGTCCTCGGCAACGGTGCCAATCTTCCGATGGTTGCCTGAAATTGATAAGGTTTGGGCCTGAACATGAGGTTCACACACCTTTTGATGAGAATTTCAATGTCTTCCCCAGCAAGGTAAAATCATCCAAGGTCTTTGAGTGAGGATGTGGTGGTACGTATAAGACACTCTGATACTTAAGTTAACAAAGATTTTAGGCAGGTCTTAGTAGATTAGGATTCAGTTTTACCTTGTGTATGATAGGGTATTTATATATATAGTAGGAAAGCTGACCTTGT
Organism: Arachis ipaensis; assembly: GCF_000816755.2. Lineage (NCBI taxonomy): Eukaryota > Viridiplantae > Streptophyta > Magnoliopsida > Fabales > Fabaceae > Arachis > Arachis ipaensis. The sequence continues at coordinate 25,765,592 of NC_029794.2, read as the reverse complement.
TATCTTTCTGTAACTTATCCTCCTATAATATTGGGTGGTTACTTCCTCTTTTATTAGGAGTTGTTGAGATTCTATATTTAAAATAGAGGCCAAGTTTATTAATATACACTTTAGTGCAGTTGATATTTCTTTGGCTATGCAAGCCAGGCAAATAAATCAATAGATCCATTTTTCGTATAGTTCAGACAGATAATGAAAGGTCTTCTAGACTTTTTTTATAGATTGGGCCTATTCACCTTAGGTCTGGTTTTACTATTGGGCGTATTTTATTTACTAATAAAATAGACTTCATCCAATTGATTGACTTATTGTTTTTTTTATCTTTCAAGAAATAATATATCTTAATAGCAATAAAAAACTAATTTAATACGTAAGAACTTATCGAATCATTAGTATATAATAATTGATTTTTAGTGGTGATAAGTGAAAAATTAAAAGGAGTTCTGGTCAAGGTTTTAAAAATTGGATCGAACTGTCTGATTCAACCAAAAATCAATATCTAATACAGTTCAATCCGTAAGTAATACCGTTTTTTTAAGAACTGCCAAAAAATTAAAAAATCTTCTGGAAACAAATGAATCAAGCCGAACCAGAATCTGAACGGTTCTTAAAAGAAAAACTGAAAAAGAGTAGAAGACAATGATAGAAAAAAATAAGACAATGAACTAAAAAAAAGAGAAAAGAAGATGGTGGTGGACGCCAGAGTAGACGCAGACAATGAAAATGGCATCATTGAGAGGGAAAGCAAAAATAAATAAAAAAAATGGGGAAGGAGAACGGTATAACACAATATAGCATAAGATAAATCAAAATAAGAATCAAAGAGAGTAAGTTTCAATAACAAGCATTTATAAAATTTTAAACATCTAAGAAAAGATTAAAGCAACAAAGACCTCAAGCCTCGCAAAGAAAAATAGAAAATACTCTTTGGCAGCCACTGCAAATGTTATGAGAAACAAGCCACACATAAATTTTACCCAGGCAATTGTAATATTAGGGTTAGTAATTGAATGAGTTCTAGGCTTTTTTTTTTTTGTCTTTGAACTCTATCAACAAGAATTTTTATAATTAAATTTATGATTTTTATAGTTACCAAAAAATTTATGATTTTTATTATTATATATAAATTTTACTATCCTAATTTAATGATAATTAAATTCTTATTTTTTTCTGTCTAAAAAAACTTGATTCTTGCTGGTTATTGAGGTCCTCCATGACAGTTTGAGCCCCATCCCAAGATTCGCATCGTTTTCGGTAAAAGAATAGTGTTCGGTTTTGTTGGGTTGGTTTTGACCATTATACGTCAAGAAATAGTGAATTACAATTAAACAACACTAGGGGAGTGGATCTTTTTCAGTGGAAAAAAAATTGGATGGTGTTCAGTGTAGAATTTCACCCTTCATTGCTCTCTCTCCTATTTAATTTTAATCCCATTTATAAAATTAAAAGTAAAAGATCACATTTTATTCTCTCAAGTGTTAAAAAAATGGAAAGGACCCATTTCCCAACACTAGTACAAGTGAAGTGTTTTCACTTTTCCCTCTCATTTTATTCGGACTTCTTTAAATGATCAAATTATCATACCAGGACTATTAATCAACATGATTAATGCTAAGTTATTGGATCACAATCACTAAATTATTTGTAGAATTATTTAAATAAACTTAACTACTAAGAATTAATAGATTGTGATTTGTAACTATCAATTAATCATTATTAATATTTTTAATAATATAAAATTATATTTAATAATATAAAAATACTTATTTTTTTATTAATTAAATATTGGTTAAATTTTAATCAAAATACTAATTCTTTAGACTTTTTCAATTAGACCGATTTTTTGGCCAAATTGGTCAATCTAGTTCAGATTTTATAACTATCACATTTTAGATAAAATTGATATGTAAACTTAATTGAGACACTTCATTTACTAATAGGTTATTATATGCATAGAAGAAGAAAAAAACTAACACAAGTTCTTTCAATATAATAATTGTTCTTGAGTGGATACCTGAATTTGAGTTCGGCTACTGAAGGCCTCGTCCGAACTATGATCTCAGGCTGGCCGAGCTTCTCATCACAGAGTATTCCACATCGTCAGTGATGCGAGAAAAAAGGGGGGACTGTACCTGCAAAAGGAACTCCGATACTTAAGTCAGTATAGTGAGTTTTTCTTTTTTCATGTTCTTGGAAGATGCAATGTCTTACCTTTTATAACCAAACTTAGCTATTACATTTCGGTCATTATTCTCATTAAATGATGTTATATTTGAATTCAAGGCCGATTTATAACGTTCGAAGCGATTCTATAACGCCCCGGCCAAGTTATAGCACATAAAGCCGATTTTGTAACGTCTCGGCCGAGTTATAACACATAAACCCGATTTATACTTATTGTAACAGCTGCATCATAGCCCCCAAACTTGATATGTTTTCTTTTTGATAAAGCAGGTTGAGCTTATTGAAAGTTGTGCTATAACTCGGCTGGTATAAAGGATGTGGAGCCCCCAAGCTTAAATGCTTTATCAAAAATTGATTACAGGTTAAGTGTAAATAAATTTAAGTTTAGGAGTTTAATTAATGACATTACTTTGAACAACGTGCACTTGACCTTTGCGCTTATTGATGACATTAGAGGCATTTTTCCTTTATTGGATCTGACGGTTGGGGTTTAAGTTTGGAACTGAAGCAGTTTTTGGATGTTGGATTTAATGTTGACTGGATTGATTTCTATCAATCTTCTCTCTATCTAAACGTGTCGGAAATAACAAAGATGAGTAAAAGAGGTACGTTGTGTGTATTTTGCTTGTTTTTGCTTTTCTGCTTCTCTGTTCTAGTGAGGGGAATAGGGAATGAAAAGTTAAAAAAAGAACAACCTTTGGTGGAATATGATTCATATAACTGGGTTAGTTATGATGTGAAGATAAGGGTGTCTTTGTTTATGAATACTGAAAGTGTTAGTCAGATTGACATAAATAAGATTGTCAGAAAAGAGTCTGGAACTCGTATAGAGTTACTGCCTTGCTCTGGGTCAGATTGTGTGTTTCATAGGAAGATTGATCTCAAATTCTTTTTTATGCATACCTGTGTCTTAGAAGAGTTGTATGTTAAACTGCCATTCACTGTGTCTGAATGTGCTGTTCTGAAACAGTTGAACTATGCACCGTCTCAGCTTCACCCAAACGGGTGGGCTTTCTTGAGGTGCTTTGAAAATTTGCTTGATTTCCTAGAATGTAAATGAGGAAGTCAAACGTTGTTGATCTTGAGGGGTCGGAGGGTTTTTCTGAAGAGGAAAAGGGGGTGTCCTTGGAGGAGCTTTCTAATTTTATGGACAATCAGAAACGGTTTCATGGTTTTGTTGAGGATGGTGAGGGTTCATCGCTTTGAAGCAAGGATTGCCCTTATATGGTGATTACCAACGAGTTTGGTCAGTCTCCCGTGGATAAGGCTATAGCAGAGGAAGCCGGAGATGTTACTGTTGACCAGTTTCTGCAGGAATTGGTCGCTATCCTATTCTATGGTATTTTCTTTGTTTTTATGGTGTTATAGGCGTTTGCCGTGTTGTAGGTGATTAGGTTGCGGATTGCAAGTCTTGGACGTAGTCAAGAGATTAGGCATAGGAAGTCATCAAGGTTGTCTGAGGAATCAAATAAACTGAATGAGGAGTTGAAGTCGAAGAAAAGTGTGATTGCTGAACTTGAGGCCAGGCTTGTGGAAAAGGAAAAAGAGTTGACTTCTGTGAAGGATAAGTATGATAAAGAGGCTGATATGCTTAAGAAAAAGAGTGCTGAGCTTTCAAGTATGCAGGAACAGATGATAGAAGCTACTATGAAGATGAAAGAGCTGGAGAAAGGGAAACAAACTGAGATCTTGGATGCCTTCGTTGAAGGTTTTGAGCGGGCTATTCTGCAAGTAAAGTTTTTATTGCCGGGTCAGGATTTATCTCAAATGGATCCTAGGAAGATAGTCCGTGATGGATCCCTGGTTGATGATGAGGAGATCGTGGAAGATGGTTTGAATCACCAGGTGTAATTGTTTATGTGTTGAACTATTCCTTTTGTAAACATTTGAAACTTTTGCCAATATACTGGCTTTGT
>NC_029794.2:25744022-25761324 GCF_000816755.2 Arachis ipaensis | reverse complement strand
ATACTGGTTTAGTATTTACATAACTTAATATTTTGGTGTGATGTGAGATTTGATGTTTTTGGTTTTGAATAAGTTGATTTTGATATTGCTGATTTAAACATTTAGGAATTCCTTGTTTGTTTTATTGATATATCTCAGAGAGATATTAATCGGATTTAGAAATTGATATCAGTTAGATAATGTTGTTTTTGGTTAACTGAGTTGCTCGGTATTTATTGGATTGCCGTTGAAAGTCGTATTTCTTCGATTGTGTCTAGATCATGTCTTCTTGATTCATTTGATGATTTAGTGTCGGCCAGCTGAGCTCGTAGTGAAGACTGAGAAACTTCCACAGGGATCATTGCTTCAGAGCCATATACTAAACGGAATGGCATTTCTCCTGTTGTTGAATGTACAGTGGTGTTGTATCCCCGTATTACTTCTGGGACTAGTTCGGCCCAAAGGCCCTTAGCGTTATCAAGCTTTTTCCTTAAGGCATACAAGACAACCTTATTCGCAGCCTCTGCTAAGCCGTTTGTCTGTGGGTGTTTAACCGATGAAAAATGTTGTTTGATTTTCAAATTCTGCAAGAAATAAGTAAACTTGTTATCGGCAAACTGGTGACCATTATCAGTGATAATGTGCCGAGGTATGCCAAATCGACAGATAATATTTTTCCAGACAAAAGAAATCATTTGCTGAGATGTAATTCTTGCCAGAGGCTGAGCTTCTATCCATTTGGAAAAGTAGTCAATTGCCACTATAAAAAAATTTACCTATCATGGAGCTAACGGAAAGGGGCCGAGTATATCAAATCTCCATTGATAGAATGGCCAAGTTACCTCGGAACTGTGTAGAACTTCGGCAGGTAAATGTATGATGGTTCCGTGCATTTGGCAATTTGTTCGTGTCTTAACCTTCTCGGCACTGTCCTTTTGTAAGGTCAGCCAATAAAAACCCGCACGCAGTAATTTTGAGGACAGACTTCGGGCGTCAATGTGTGCCACATATGCCTTCATGGGCCTCGGCGAGCACTAGCTCAGCTTCATTCCTGGAGAGGCATTTTAACAAAGGTCAAGAAAAACCTCACCTGTATAAATAGTTATTGTACATAGTAAAAAAAGATGCTTGTCTTTTGAACTTTTTGACATTGGTGACATTGGTTGGGATTGTTCATGACTGTATATATTCTAAGTAATGTTGATGCCAATCGTCATCCTATATCAAACTTAAAATTTCGGTTAGAGATACACTTGGAGTAAGTAGTGTAGATTGGTAAAGAGAAGTGTGTGTTTGTGAGCTTGCAAGTTTAGACAAAATATCTGCTCGGTGATTATTCTCTCGAGGTATGTGGTGCATTTCAAATTTAGAGAAGTATGAAATTAAACCATTGACAATATCAAGGTATTTTATTAATAGGGGGTCTTTGACTTGATAAATATTGTTTACCTATTATACCACGAGTAAGGAATCCCAGTATATATTTAGTTCGAAGACACCTAAGTTGATTGCGAACTTTAGGCCAGCGATGAGTGCCTCATACTCCATTTGGTTGTTGCCTGCTTTAAATGAAAAGTGCAGAGACTGCTCTAGGGCAAAACCGTTTCCATCCTCTAGAATGACCCCAGCAACACAGTCTTGAGTATTAGATGCTCCGTCCACATAAAGTGTCCATTGAGCTAAGTTGCTCGCTGAGTCTGGTTCTGTAAATTCGGCGAGGAAGTCGGCGAGGTATTGCGACTTGATTGGACCTCGGCTCTTGTACCGAATAACGAATTCGGAGAGCTCGACCGACCATTTTATTAGCTGTTGAGCCAGCTTGGGTTTATATAACACTTGTCTTAATGGTTGGTCGGTTCGCACATTGATGACATGTCTTTGAAAGTAAAGTCAGAGACGGCGAGCTGTGAATATTAAGGCCCACGCCAGCTTTTCTATCTTCGGGTACCGAAGTTTAGCATTTTGCAATGATTTACTGACGAAGTAAATCGGCTGCTGTGTCTTCTGTCTTTCTAAAATAAGGATGGAATTTACAGCCCAGTCAATAACAAAAAAATATAAATAAAGTTCTTCCCCTGGAAGAGGTTTTTGTAAAATCGGAGGCTTTGAAATTGTTGTTTTAAGTTCTACAAATGCTGCCTCACATTCCTCGGTCAAGAGGAATTTGTTCTTCTTTTTTAGTGTTTGGAAAAAACAAAATGACTTAGATGCTAGGCAGAGCAAGAATCTTGACAAAGCGGCCAATCTCCCTGTTAGGCGTTGCACTTCTTTGATGGTCTGTGGGCTGGCCATGTCTAATATATCTCAGCACTTCTCTGAATTGCAGGAACCTGAGAAACTTTCTTCCCTGTACTCCGAAAGCACATTTTTCGGGGTTCAACCGAATATTGTATCGTCGGATTTGATGGAAGATCTCGTGCAGGTCTGTTATATGATCGTCGCCGGCCTTAGTTTTCACGACCATGTCGTCGACATAAACCTCCAAATTTCTCCCGATCTGTTGGGCAAATACTTTTTCCATAAGCCGTTGATATGTGGCACCTGCATTCTTAAGTCCAAAAGGCATGACCTTATAGCAATAATTTTCATTAGCAGTAATGAGAGCAGTTTTATTTTGGTCAGATGGGTGCATCAAAATTTGGTTATATCCAGAATATGCATCCATAAAACTTAAAATTTTATGACCTGAGGCATTGTCAACTAGAGAATCAATAAAAGATAGAGGGTAAGCATCTTTTGAGCATGCTTTGTTGAGATCAGTGAAATCAATGCACAAGCGCCATTTACCGTTTTATTTTCTGACCATTACCGCATTTGCCAGCTAGGTAGTGAACCGGACTTCCTTAATAAACCCAGCGCTGAGCAATTTCCTGGTTTCCTCTAACGAAGCTTGCCTTTTTTCATCACCGAGGTTGCGCTTCTTCTGAGCTATAGGTTTTGCTAATGGATCTAACGCTAGTTTGTGGGAAATGACCGAAGGGTCGATTCCTGGCATATCGGCAGGCATCCAGGCGAACAAGTCGGCGTTTTGGGCCAAGAACTTTTGAAACCGGGCTTTTTCTTCAGAAATCAGACTTATACCTACATAAGTAAATTTTTGTAAATCAGTGTTAAAATATAATTTCTCTAAGTCTTCTGTTGACGCCGACCTTTCGAGAATTTTGGCTCTTGGGTCGAGATCGGAGAGGGATAGACGATCTTTGGGGTTTGTGATGTTGTTAACTTGTGGTCCGGTAGGTCGGCTGGGGTGTTTGAGGCTGATATTATAGCATTGCCGAGCTTCTCTATGGTCACTGTGAATGGTAGCAATGACATCGTCCTGCACAGGAAACTTTACACAGAGATGAATTGTAGATACTATAGCACCAAACTTATTAAGAAAAGGTCGACCTAGTATTAGGTTATAAGGACTAAAGCAATCAACTACCAAATATTGTATGTTATAGGTTTTAGATAAGGGATGCTCACCCAGTGAGATTTTCAACCACACAGACCCTAAGATGGGAACGCGTTCACCCGAAAAACCGACCAAGTCCCCGGTGGATGGTTGGAGAATGTTGTCGCTTAGCTTCATCTTCTGGAAAGTGGAATAGAAGAGGATGTCCGCACTACTGCCGGGATCTAGCAGTATTTTTTGCACCAGAAGGTCGCCTAATTTGATTGAAATGACCACTGGATTGTCCAAATTCGGAGTTATTGTAGTAAGATCGGATGTTTGGAATGTCATTTGCGGAAGACGTGATGATGTCTAATTTTGAGTTGAACTGCCTTCCACTGATAACATAGCTCGGTACGAACGCTTTTGTGCCGAGCTTGTGGGTTCCCTACCTGTAAAACCTCCAAAAATGCAGTTAATTACACCCAGTGGCTGCTTGGGATGACTCGAAGTTGCTTTGTCTTTGCCTCGGGAGTGTTGTCCTGCAGAGGTGTTATCAGCCGAGAAAGGTGTTCGCCTATGGATATGGCCACTAATGTACTTGTCTAAATGACCTTGCCGAACTAATCGCTCCAGGAGGTCTTTAGCTATTATACATTCATCGGTGGTATGTCTGTGCTTTTGATGGTAAGTACAATACTTGGATTTATCAACATTTTTTGTGTCCTGGTAAGTGCCGGCTTTTCTGGGTGGTTTGATCAGCTTGGAATTCAAGATTTTCTTGTTGATTTCGTCCGTCTTTGTGTTAAACTGCGTGTATGACTCATAACGGGGGGTTAATTTGAAGTTTTTCTTGTTATCCCGCTTTTGTCCTCTTCTTTGTGTTGAGGTTTGTTGGATTTCCGAGCTTGTCGCAATTTTTTTATGTCAATCTGTCCTTTTGCCTTATCTTAGAACTCAGCTAAGGTTTTTGGTTTGGCAACAGCGATAGCCTCTTCGAACTTGCCGGGCCGAAGTCCGCTCTTGATGGCATGCAAATGCACCTCGGGGTGGAGATCTGGTATACTCATCGCCACCTTTGTGAAACAGATCATAGAATCTTTGGGGCTTTTGTTCGGCCTTATTTGATCGTATTCAGATAATCTGAGTCATGCAAGTAGATAGCAGAGCCGGCAAAATGCTCCTCGAAGAGCTTTGCTAATTCCTGAAAATGAGAAATGGAACCTGCAGGCAAAGAACAAAACCAATCAAGTGCAGAACCGTCTAAATAAGAAGAAAAACAACGGCATAAAACTTTATCAGATGCACCATTTACTATCATTATAGATCTAAATTTGTTGAGGTATTTCTTTGGATCTCCTAACCCATTGTAGGGAGTTAAGGTCGTCGGCAAGTAAGGTGAACCATCTGGGCAATTCGAAGTTCATAACGTCGGCTATGAAAGGTCCCACGCAAGAAAACAGCTCTATTGCCACGCTTTTTGAGCTACCGCCACGCTTTTGAAAGGGTGGCCTCTCTAAGGGTAGCGGTTGCTCTATCGCCACGCTTTTGGTGACCTACCGCCACGCTTTATTTTTTGCCACGCTTTTGTGGATTGCCACGCTTAAAAAATGTGGCCATATGTGTGAGATACGGCCACGCTTTTAAAGCGTGGCAGTAGCAAAATACGACCACGTTTTAAAAGCGTGGCAATAGCAAGAGATACTGCCACGCTTTAAAAGCGTGGCCGTAGCTAGAGATACGGCCACACTTTAAAAGCGTGGCAATAGCCTTATCAAAATTTAAAAAAAATCTTTTTTTTTCTAATTTTTTCTTTATCACTGCACAGTATAAATTTTTAGTCCTTTTTTATTACCAAAACCTATAAATATAATGTAATTTTTATTACAAGACAAATCAAATAGTAATTAGTGATATATAATTTATACTATAATTATTTTATACATTAATACTCATACATAATATATCTCTAGTTCAAAAATTCTTATTTCTCAACCAGAGTATAATAACAATAATCAAATGGCCAAAGTATCATCTCCATATATATGTCCCACGGAGAAAGAAAACACTAGAGAACTCTTTTTATATGGATAAAAGAACGGAAGGAATTTAAGAGTTCAAAATTACAAGTCAGGTTATATATAATAAATTCTATGCTTGTCCTCTACCAACTAACAATAAAAATGAAATTCTTTAAATAGTACAAAATGTCGTCACTCGATTCACGATTAATTTCCACAATTAAATAACCAAAGACTCCAAAAGTAGCCATGAAGTGGCATCTATATATAATTTGCAAATTAAAAGTTTCATCACTAATAAATTAGAAAGCAATTATGCTAAGTCAAATAAAGATCACGAAAACTAACTTTGTTGATTATATTACATTCTCAACGCGGACCTCTAGATCATCTTGCTCTTCTTGTTGTAACTGGTTGTTATTGACATCAACACGTGGCGAGGGTCCCGTGTTGGTGTAAGTGGGAATGAATCTGAGGCGTTTATGAGGAAGAAAAAGCAATAAACTACAAAAGGTAGGATTTGAATCACTGGCCACTTGAAAAGAACTAGGAAGCAGCTAAATGAGGTTTGGTAAGAAAGCTTAGTTCACATAGAATTTATTTAACACCATGTTTTTATTTTTATTTATTTAACACACCAATATAAATAAGGTGTGCAAATAAAGAGTAGAAAGCAGGTCAAAATGCATGAGCAATGTGCAAATAATCAGCTAGAGTAAGTGTTGGGATTAAGAAACAATTCCTAAGAAAGTTAACAATTCCTAAGTCTAAGATTAAAACATTAGTTAAGTATAACAACAATTAAAATGAGTAAAGATTGCATACTTGAATGAGATCAAAGACCATGTGAGGCCAATTAGGCTAGAGTAAGTGTTGGGATTCCTAATCAGCTTCCTCCAAACCATCATCAAGATGAGTCTTGTCATAACACTAGTAGGTGGCATGTTGGTTGGTTTGGACTCACCTTGAGCTCTATTTTTGAGGTGAAGCTCAGCTGTGGAACTGATGCGTGAGCATCTTGTCTATCTTTTCCTAGTGAATTTGCATTTAAATTGTTGAATTTAATTAAGAATTAATTATATTTTAGCCACTATGGATGCTATTTTGAGTTTTGTACAATACTGTTTATTTTAGGTAGCATTTGGCGAAATTTGATGGAGTTTCTGCAGAGAAAGAGAAGAAGCCAAGGAGATGACCAGCGAATACCGACGCGGACGCATGGCTCACGCGATCGCGCGGAATGGAGGAAATCGCAATGACGCGATCGCGTGCCTAACGCGATCGCGTGGACTGGAATATGCACAAATGACGCGAACGCGTGGACGACGCGGACGCGTCACATGCGCCACGTGCAGAAAATGCAGAAAAACGCTAGGGGCGATTTCTAAGGAATTAGGGTCTAGTCACAAATAGTTTGCCATGAATTTAATCTTGCATAATTAAAATAGTTAATAAGAAAAGTCAATCCAGAAAATAGATAACTCTGAAGCCTTAACTGCCTTCTCCATAATTCCCAACTTAATTACTTGCCATTCTTCAATATTTTTTATATTATTTAATCTCTTTTCTACTGCATCTCAACACCAATTTTTGTTTGTCTAACTAAGCCTATCAAACACTATTGTTGCTTAGTCCATCAATCCTCGTGGGATCGACCCTTACTCACGTAAGGTATTACTTGGTACGACCCGGTGCACTTGCCGGTTAGTAAGTGTGGTTGTAAAATACTGCACCAAGTTTTTGGCGCCATTGCCGGGGATTGACTGGACTTCTCTGCACTCTGACGTAGAGAGTCCCATTTTTTTCTTGTTTTCTGCTTGTGTATGCGCAGGAACAGAGACAAAGAACATCTCTTAGACTTTGATCCTGAACCTGAAAGAACTTTCAGGCGACGTTTACAACAAGCAAGACTTTGCAAGACTGAAAAATCTACTATGGCAAATAATAACACTAATGCCAATGTGGTAAATCCGAATGGGGATGATCAGCAGAGAAGAGTGCTTGGCTCTTATTCTGCCCCTACTGCGGATCTCTATGGAAAAAGCATTGTGGTGCCTCCTATAACTGCAAACAACTTTGAGTTGAAGCCACAATTGGTCACTCTGGTGCAACAAAACTGCCAGTATCATGGACTTCCTCATGAAGATCCAAATCAATTTATTTCTGATTTTCTGCAGATATGTGATACTGTGAAGACAAATGGAGTAAACCCAGAGGTGTACAAACTCATGCTTTTCCCATTTGATCTGAGGGATAAAGTAAAGCTATGGTTAGATTCCCAACCAAAAGAGAGTTTGAATACTTGGGAAAAGGTTGTTACAGAGTTTCTCACTAAATTTTTTCCACCAAAGAAGCTGACTAAGCTTAGGTTGGAGGTTCAGACCTTCAAGCAGAAGGACGGTGAAACTCTTTATGAAGCTTGGGAGAGATACAAGCTACTGACTAGGCAATGCCCTCCTGACATGTTCTCCAAGTGGACCCAACTGGATATCTTTTATGAAGGCTTAGGAGAGATGTCAAAGATGAGCCTAGACACTTCTGCAGGCGGTTCATTGCACAAGAAGAAGATACCAGAGGAGACTATTGAGCTGATTGAATTGGTTGCAAGCAACCAATATTTATACTCATCTAACAGGAATCCTGTGAACTCTGAGGCCGCTCAGAAGAGAGGCGTGTTGGAAATAGAAGCTGTTAATGCTCTTCTTGCTCAGAACAAGCTTATGTCTCAGCAGATAAATCTACATACTCAACAGATGGGTGGCATGCAAGTCTCAGCTATCAATACTCAAAATCCACCCCAAGATACCTCCTATGACAAGACAGGTAACTTTATGCAAAATGATAATTATGATTATGCTCAACCCTCTTCTGAACAGGTGAATTACATGGGGAGTGGTCCTAGAAATCCCAACAATGATCCATATTCTAAGACATACAATCAGGGATGGAGGAATCACCCAAATTTTGGGTGGAGAGATCAACATCAGAGACCTCAGAACTTCAACAATAGTTCTCAGGGTGGTTTTCAACAGAACAACCATAATAACCACCAATTTCAGTCTGAGCAACAACAACCACCTCAGCAGGCAAATTCTAAATCCCAATAAGATTCTAAATGGGAGATGATGATGAGTTTCATACAAGAAACCAGAGCCTCCATTAGAAACTTGGAGGTACAGATGGGTCAAATGAGCAAGCAATTACCTGAAAGGTCTTCAAATACATTCCCTGGTGATACAGTAGTGAACCCAAGAGAAGATTGCAAGGCCATTCAATTGAGAAGTAGTAAGGTAGCTAGTTCTGAGACTAAGGTCAATGAAGATCTAGTTGAAAAGGAAGCTCTAGAGGAGAAGAAAGAAGAAGTAGAGCACGCCTCTTCTAAACGTGCAGACAACCCATTTCCTGACTCTCTTGACACTTATCCCACCTTGCCAAAGGCCCCTGAATACAAGCCAAAAATGCCATATCCTCAGAGGCTTCAGAAGGCGTCCAAAGAAAAGTAATTCTCTAAATTTTTAGATGTCTTCAAGAAGCTGCAGATCAACATCCCTTTTGCAGAGGCTCTGGAGCAAATGCCTCTCTATGCTAAATTTATGAAAGAGTTGTTGACACACAAGAGGAATTGGAAGGAGCAAGAAACCGTGGTATTAACCAAGGAATGTAGTGCTATTATTCAACACACCCTTCCTAAGAAGATGCCAGACCCAGGGAGCTTTGTCATTCCTTGCACCATTGGAGAAGTCGGCATTCAGAGAGCTTTATGTGATCTTGGAGCTAGCATTAACCTCATGCCACTTTTAGTGATGAAAAAGCTTCAAATTGAGGAGGTAAAACCCACTCGTATTTCTCTTCAACTTGCTGATCTTTCTATTAAATTACCTGTGGGTGTAGTTGAAGATTTACTTGTTAAAGTAGGACCATTTATTTTCCCTGTTGAATTTTGTTATATTAGACATGGAAGAGGAGGTAAAACCCTCTATTATACTTGGTAGACCCTTTTTAGCTACAGGTAGAGCTCTGATTGATGTACAAAAGGGTGAATTAACCCTGAGGGTCAATGAAGAACAGGTGGTCCTAAATATTTTTGAAGCCCTCAAGCACCCCAATGATTTTGAGGGGTGTATGAAAATAGATATTATTGAACCACTTGTTCAAGAAGTACTGGAAGCTGAGGTACTTGATGATGTTCTGGACCCTGATTCTTACTACGAATTAGTTGAAGTTGATGATTCACCACCCCAAAAGGAGCTGATGAACACGCCAATAAAGGAGGAAGCCCCCAAGCTTGAGCTCAAACCCTTACCACCTTCTCTGAAATATATGTTTTTGGGTGAAAATGATTCATATCCAGTGATTATTAGCTCTTCTCTGAAGCCTGAAGAAGAGGAGGCGCTTATTTCAGTGCTTAGGAGCCATAAAACAGCTCTTGGGTGGACCATTAGTGACTTGAAGGGGATTTACTCGCGCGATCGCATGCCCCATGCGATCGCGTCACCCCAATTTTGGCAATTATATCAATTTGAACAAAGAGTTGTGCTGGCGCGAGGCTGCACTCGCGTCAGAAGCACAAAACTGGGTCACGCGACCGCGTGCCCCACGCGGCCGCGTCGCTTGCGCCGCCCAGTTTTCTCTCTCTCCCAATCCTAATTCTCTTTTATTCTTTTATCCTTTTATTTTTTTTTTCATTTAAATATTTGTCTCTTCTATTTTCAGTTCTTCTTTGCTTGAGGACAAGCAAACCTTTAAGTTTGGTGTTGACACTGCGCTTATAGGTTTTCTAGTACAAAAGGGAGGCGAATCATCTTCACGGAGGAACACAACCTGAAGAATAAAACGACCGCTAGGATAATTAGGTGGTTGAGTTCCTTTCATTTTTATTCCTTCCCTCTTTTCTATATTATGTTCCGGTTTCCTATTATTTTTCTTTGTTTGTTGTATGATCCTTTATTAGTTAGAATCCTAGGACTAGTTTAGTTTTCATTTAATTGCTTTAATGCTGAAAAGATGTTTCCTGTACCACTCACTGAACTTGAATCTAAAAATAAAAGAAAAAGAAGTGATGTATTGCATGAGAAATTGAGTTAATTTTAAAAATAGTCTGATTTACTTAAATGTGGTGGTATTTTCTGTGATTTTGAATACATGCATGAACAGTGCATAGTTTTTGATAGTGAAGTTTATGAATGTTAAAATTGTTGGCTCTTGAAAGAATGATGAAAAAGAAAAATGTTATTGATAATCTGAAAAATCATAAAATTGATTCTCGAAGCAAGAAAAAGCAGCGAAAACACAAGGCTTGCGAAAAAAAACATTATATAAAAAAAATAGCAAGCAGAAAAAGCCAATACCCCTTTAAACTAAAAGGCAATTGAGGACAAGCAACAGTTTAAGTTTAGTGTTGTGATGCGTGAGCATCTTGTCTATCTTTTCCTAGTGAATTTGCATCTAAATTGTTGAATTTAATTAAGAATTAATTATATTTTAGCCATTATGGATGCTATTTTGAGTTTTGTACAATACTGTTTATTTTAGGTAGCATTTGGCGGAATTTGATGGAGTTTCTGCAGAGAAAGAGAAGAAGCCAAGGAGATGACCGGCGAATACCGACGTGGACGCATGGCTCACGCGACCGCGCGGAATGGAGGAAATCGCAATGACGCGATCGCGTGCCTGACGCGATCGCATGGACTGGAATCTGCACAAATGACGCGAATGCGTGGAAGACGCGGACGCGTCACATGCGCCACGTGCAGAAAATGCAGAAAAACGCTGGGGGCGATTTCTGGGCCGTTTTGACCCAGTTCTTAGCCCAGAAATCACAGATTAGAAGCTGCAGAATGGACAAAAATTGACCAAGGAATTGGCAGTTGATGAATTTTAGAGGAGACTAGGAAGGTCTAAGGAATTAGGGTCTAGTCATAAATAGTTTGCCATGAATTAAATCTTGCATAATTGAAATAGTTAATAAGAAAAGTCAATCCAGAAAATAGATAACTCTGAAGCCTTAACTGCCTTCTCCATATATTATTCCCAACTTAATTACTTGCCATTCTTCAATATTTTTTATATTGTTTAATCTCTTTTATACTGCATCTCAACACCAATTTTTGTTTGTCTAACTAAGCCTATCAAACACTATTATTGCTTAGTCCATCAATCCTTGTGGGATCGACCCTTACTCACGTAAGGTATTACTTGGTACGACCCGGTGCACTTGTCGGTTAGTAAGTGTGGTTGTAAAATACCGCACCAGGAACTTGAACCAAGCTTTGAAAGCACTGGCCCTTCCTTGTCAACACCATTAGCAACTGTTCTGTTACCATAGTGCCCAAACTCTTCATAATCTAACCAAAACAAAGTGGAAATAAAATATACACCCCACTGAGAACAAAAGAAAATGACATACAGTAGCATATAAGAGACTAATTAATAATATTATTATTGTTATTATTAAAGATTAAAGATACCAACCAAATAATAGGAAGAGAACCAAAAAAAACATGAGAGCCCACAATAATAGGAGATGTGAACATGAAAAAGGGAATAGAAACAAAACAAAGACCTAACAAAACCCCACACTCCAACTTTGAACACCAACAACCATTTATCTTTAGACAAGGGACAAAAGAAACATGCATGGTTGCAAAACAAAAACAAGAAAAGTTCCAAGGGGCAATAAATGATAATAAGCACTATCATCTGCTTGACGGGTTTCTTCTACCTTTGTTCTTCTAGAGGAAATTAGCCTGGAACCCGTTTTTTCTTAGTTTGTAGAAGACTTTTAGTTGAAATGACCCCAAGGGGGGGGGGGGTTTGCATAATCAAAACAGTGTCTGGATTGGGAGCCCTGCAAGTAATATTAAAACAAAAAGCTGACAGTAAGATTCAAATGAATCTTAAATTCATACTTGAGGAATTAAAAAAAGAGTAAAAATTGTGGCAAAAGCAAACTCTGAAAAGGAAACCGTATAGAGGGACAAAGAAGAAAGTATTATCTCTTTTGTTGTAATTGAAGATTCTATACCTGTGATAAGCACAATAGGAAACCATTTTTGTTGTCTGTTTATCATTTTTCTCCGAAATGTGCAACTGCATTTAAGCAGAAAAATTTAGAGAAAAAAAAGTCTCTAAATTATCTATAAGAAAATGCAACATGTCAACTAAACATTAGTCATGATGCATAACACTGAAATCCAAATATTAAGTGGTTAACAACAATTCGCAAATGGAAGCTCGAAATAATAAATAAAAAATAAAAACTAGAGTTGATCCGACCTCCATTCGGTAGCCAGCCCTTGATGCACACATGGCATGGAAATAAGTAGAAGACTTGCAACATTGTGTGCATGAACCATGAATTCGCTTACAAATAACACGAATCTGAAATTCAACAAACACAATTTAAATTAACATAGGCATAAAGAAGGAACAAGAGACGTCAAATGAAAACCATTTAGGAAACCTGTAGTCTACATCTTTTTACAATTACGTTTTCTAAACAAACTGGGTATTGATATCTCACCTTAACAAAAGAACTTGATGGAATACTAAGAATACCCAAAGCAGGCTCCATCTTCTTATCACTAGCAAAAGCCACTTCAGGCCGAAACCAAGCACAAGTGACATGAACCCATAATGTGTCAATATCTGTTGGCTTTAGAGCACCACCTAAGGAACAATAACACATTAACATAGTGAGGATAAAACAACTTTACTAAAGCTTCAAGATACTATAATATAATTTTATAGCAATACATAAAAGAGAGGAGGGAAAAAAACGAGTTCCAGCCTAATCATGCAAATTAAGAGATATGTCAACTTAGAGTAGGGAAAAAAAGATAAGAAGCTTAACTATTTCATTTTTAGCCATTCAAAAAACCACCAATAAGAGGAACTAAAAGATCAGGGAGCAAAGAAATGATGCTTGACATTCAGATAATGCCCATAGGGATTTGATATTCCCTTCTGTTGTTCACTACAAGCTTTATTTTGCATCTATCACATGCTTCATGTACAACATAAGAACATAGTTAGAGAAACTTACCATCTTCAGTTTCCTGAGTTCACCCGGTCCTTATTATTTTATTTCAGTTCACCCAAATAAACAAAAAAATTGCAGACTAAACACATCACTAGAATAAGGAAAAACTAACAAAACAGAACATCTCCCTTTTCACATTTGGATAAGAATGAAACATTAAACCAAATAAAACACCAAAACTGAAAATTTTGAACAATTAAATCAAACCATCAATACCAATAAACAAGAATTAAACAAAATCAAAACCCTAACCGTGAATGCTTGAAGTATCGAAACCCTAACCATCAATACCACGGCGCTGCAAATATTGAACGTGGCTGACAGTCGGTACTGACGGGTGGCGAGGAGGAGGATTGAGGGATGGAAACAGAGGTGCGACGAGTAAAGGAGAGGGAGATGGCAGCACGACGACTTCAGAGAGGGAGACACAATGCGACCGGTGTTGAGCCATGGAGGGACACGGAAGGGGTGCCGACGCAGGGTTATTGGGAGCGAGGAGGAGGAGGAGGAGGAGAGGAGGAGGAGGAGGAGGAGAACGACCACTGCTCCTTGGTGTTTAGCCATGAGAGCGACGACGAGTCCACCACCGCTGCTGCTGTCCTGCGTGTTTGCGTGAGAAGGATGGAGAAGGAGACTCGAATGAAGAAAATGAGGGAGAGAGGGAGGCACTGCTGCTGCGCGTGAATTAGGGTTAGGGGGATGGTCGAATGGGTAATAAGAAGCGTGCCAAAAAATAACAAGAAAAAATTAAATCTTTTTGGAACTTTTTGGCCACGCTTTTGAAGCGTGCCAAAAAAGTTACAAGAAACGGCCACGCTTTTAAAACGTCACTATAACAAAACTTTGTTGCCACGCTTTAAAAGCGTGCCTGTTTTCCTCTATGGCTATGCTTTTTAAGCGTGGAAAAAAAAAGCGTGGCCAAATCTCGAATCAATTGCTACTCTCATAAAAGCATGACCGTAGATCTTTTTCGCCATGCTTTTTAAGCGCAGCAAGAAAAAAAGTGGCCAAATCTCTAATCTATTGCCACCCTCTTAAAAGCGTGGTCATTGACCACTTTTGGCCATGCTTTTAAAGCGTGGCAAGAAAAAAGTGTGGCCATAGGCCTTTTTTCTTGTAGTGACAGGGTCGTCAGGCTGAACGGTTTCGTTCTGTTGCTGAGCTTCCTCGTTTTGTGGAGCATCCTCATTTTGAGGAGGTTGTGTTTTGATATTCTGAGGAGTTTCATATATGTGAGTCGGGCCGGAGTGATGCTCCTCATCTTCTTGCTGCTCGCGGCGGCCATTATTATGTTCTACCCGAGTATTAGCCAACTCGGCCATTTGATTTTTCAGTCGCTAATTTTCCTCCGTCATGCGTTGGTTGGCTTCGGCCATGCGTTGATTCATTTGTTGCAACTCCGTTACCATTCGAAGAAGTTCGGATGGGGTAAGGGGAGGTGCATTAGCCATTTGCAAATGCGAAAATTCTGAGACCGATGAATTATGAGTGATTTTATGTATTCGGCCCACGGTGGGCGCCAATTTGTTCTTGAGTGGGTATCTGAACTTGAGTTCGGCTACTGAGGGCCTCGTCCAAGCTATGATCTCAGGCTGGCCGAGCTTCTCGTCTCAGAGTATTCCACGTCGTCAGTGATGCGAGAAAAAATGGGAGAGTGTACCTGCAAAAGGCACTCCAATGCTTAAGTCAGTATAGTGAGTTTTTCTTTTTTCATGTCCTTGAAAGATACAATGTCTTACCTTTTATAGTCAAACTTAGCTGTTACAATTTTTGTCATTATTCTCATTAAATGACGTTATATTTAAGTTCAGGGCCAGTTTATAATGTTCGAAGCGATTCTGTAATGCCCCGGCCGAGTTATAGCAGATAAAGCCGATTTTGTAACGTTTCGGCCGAGTTATAACATATAAAGCCAATTTATACTTATTGTAACGGCCGTATCAATAATATTATGAATTTTTAATTTATTTATATTTTAAATTAGGAGGTTGAAAGAAAATTATTAAAGATCTCTCACAATAAGTAGAGATGTCAACAGAGCGAGGGAGAGCGAAATTGTCCCATGCTGAAACTCCAAACTTCTTTCCGTCTTCGTCCCGATTCTTCCCGTTGAGGAAGATTGTACTGAATCTCCATTTTTTATTTTTCCACAGTTTTCATGACATTTTCTTTTGATTTACACTTTGCAAACCATAATTTGTTCTAATAACAAATCAAGAAACAACTTTTGTTCGCTACTTCTGTCCAAACCATAGTTTGATAAACAATAAAAGAAAAATCATGATTAATGTTACTCAAATATGCTAAAATAAGTTTAGAAATACTCAATTATATTTTTACCCTTTAAACCATAGTATGAGCTTTCTCAACATCAAACCAGACACAAGATGAAGCCACCACGAACCTAAGTATACTCAAATTATCACCCTACCCTAATCTCCCACAACATGAACTAATAATAGTGCTTACAGCATCTACTAATACCATAATCTCCCACAACAAGAACTCACCGATTTCCCAAAACAAGAAGCTCTGCCTTAGCAATTTATCTGCTCAACCCTTGCAAGATAAGTAACTTAATAAAAAGTAGTACATTTTCTGTCTTGCATAAAGAGCACTCCAACAAGGATCCAACCAAAACTAGCCCCAATGTCAATGTCAGAATACAAAATACACATGAATATAAGTTAAATAATAGTAACTAATTTGGCGCATTGTATTTTTGAACTGTATAACTGCTACTCTAGCAGACAACAATACTGCCATTAAAAAATAAAGAAAAAATGATACCAAAACTTCATTAATTGAGATCATAAAACTTGTCAAGTTGCAATAATTGCCATCTACATATATGTATATGAATAGTGGTATAAGAAGAAAATTACCAATTACCTAAAATGAAAGAAGCTACAAGTTCAACTAATTAATCAGAACAAAACCTCCGAGACAATCCAGAACCCTATGCTCACAAACGCGAACCGGCCGGACCGCCGGCGAGGAACGAGAGCAATCCGGCATTGCGAGGCTCCAGGTCATCAAGGAAAAGATCCTCCGGTACACGGAACGCGCCGTGCAAGCACACGACGGCTAAACCAACGGTGAGGGAGGAGATCAAGAGAGCACCGACACTGGTGACGAAGACGACAAAGACGGTGAGGACGACGAGGGCGGCGACGGTCTCCCGGTCGGAGAAGCTACGGCCGAAGAGGAGGAGTGGCTGGTCAGAGGGGCGGAATAGGTAGAGGATGGACCACGCGGCGAGGAGAGAGAGAAGCACGAGGAGAGAGAAAGGGTGAGTGACGAGTGAGAGAGCAAGTGCGAGTGCGATTAGGGTTACGTAGTTGACGCGGAAGTAGGAAGCGTTCTTGCGGATCCGGGAGTATGCGTCGGAGAGGGATTCGGGTCGGGCAAATGAGCTCCGATCGAGGAGCTCCGACCAGGGGCGGCGGTCGGAAAAGCCTTGGCGGAGGGAGGAGCTGAGGCGGGGGATGAAGGCGCGGAATGCGAATGTGGCGATCGGGGGAGTGGCTGGGGCAGTGTGGGCGTGTGGAGTGGAGATTGGGAGAGGAGGCGATTCGGCCATTGGAGGCTTGTGAATCTCCGAATGGCGCGTGAGGTGGTTTGGCACAGTGTTGGAGAAATGGGGAGGGCAGTGGAGAGTGAAGAACGACGAATTATTATTGATGTTGTGATGAAGGGCGTGTTTCGTGGTGTCCAGGGACGATGATTCGGGAAAGTTGCATGGTATTGTCAAGAGGGTTATTCATGAAGAACTACTTTTGGTTATTACTATACAGTATTAATATTTAAAATAAAATGTACATAATTTAATTTTGATGGTAGATTAAAAATCTTCTATACATTATTTAATCTAACTATATAGTT
>NC_029794.2:25739802-25743453 GCF_000816755.2 Arachis ipaensis | reverse complement strand
ATCCAAATCCAAAATTATACATAATATAAAGTATTATATAAATAAATTATGTATAAAATACAATGTTATCATTTTGTAAAGACGTGTGCTGCTAGGATTTTATGTGCACGAGAGTGAGTATGTCCTACAAAGATTTTGTGTGCGTGAAAGTGAATACGAATCCTAGTATATAAAAACTCAGTTTCGTAAATTGGAAGGTAAAAAAATAGAATGGGTGATACATAATGTCAGATTGTGAAAAGAAAGAATCTGAAAGACCCAAATCCGTATCAAGATATGGATGAGAAATTGGTGTTTCTAAAGGAAGAAGATATAAAGGAAGGTATGGACGACTGTTCACGGAGCTTAATCGGATGTAAAATGACGAACAGAGGATTTGACATGGGTACATTCGAGGGAGCGTTTACTGCAATCTAGAATCACTTTTCGAAGGGTTTCGAATCAAAACACATGGAGACAGTATCTACTAATTTTTCTTTGCAAAGGAGGTTGATTTGATCAGGGTAAAAACTGGCTTTTTCTAGCTCTTTAAACAATTTCTGATACACCTCAGAAGGTGGAGGGCTGATGTAAGGATTGATCAGGAAGATTTTTCAAGGACTGCCAAAGAATTGATCACATTTCTGGACTTTACTATGAGTTTGTGTGTTTTTCTGTAATTTCAGGTATTTTCTAGTTGAAATTGAGGGACCTGAGCAAAAATCTTATTCAGAGGCTGAAAAAGGACTGATGCTGTTGGATTTTGACCTCCCTGCACTCGAAGTGGATTTTCTGGAGCTACAGAAGCCCAATTGGTGCGCTCTCAATTGCGTTGGAAAGTAGACATCCTGAGTTTTCCAGTAATATATAATAGTCCATACTTTGCCCGAGATTTGATAACGCAAACTGGCGTTTAAACGCCAACTTTCTACCCTATTCTGGCGTTAAATGCCAGAACTGGCATAAAAGCTGGAGTTAAATGCCCAAACTGGCACCAGAGCTGGCATTTAACTCCAAGAAAAGTCTCTACATGTGAAAGCTTCAATGCTCAGCCCAAGCACACACCAAGTGGACCCGGAAGTGGATTTCTGCATCATTTACTTATTTCTGTAAACCCTAGGCTACTAGTTCATTATAAATAGGACCTTTTACTATTGTATTTTCATCTCTGGAACACATTATGTAACTTTTACGTTCTGAGACCTCCATGGGAGGCTGGCCACTCGGCCATGTCTACCCTATTTTCACTTATGTATTTTCAACGGTGGAATTTCTACACCCCATAGATTAAGGTGTGGAGCTCTGCTGTTCTTCATGAATTAATGCAATTACTACTGCTCTTCTATTCAATTCACGCCTACTTCTTCTCTAAGATATTCATTCGCACAAAACATGGTGAATGTGATGATCAAGTGACACTCATCACCATTCTCAACTTATGAACGTGTGCTTGACAACCACTTCCGTTCTACCTGAAAACAAGCTTGAATGTGTATCTCTTGGGTTTCTAATCTAAGATTAATTATTGGCAGCCATTCCTGAGATCCGAAAAGTCTAAACCTTATCTGTGGTATTCCGAGTAGGATCTGGGATGGGATGACTGTGACGAGCTTCAAACTTGCGAGTGTTGGGCGTAGTGACAGACGCAAAAGGATCAATGGATCCTATTCCAACATGAGTAAGAACCGACAGATGATTAGCTGTGCGGTGACAGCGCATTTGGAACATTTTCATTAAGAGGACGGACGGTAGCCATTGAAAACGTTGATCCCCTAACATACAGGTTGCCATAGAAAGGAGTATGAATGATTGGATGAAGGCAATAGGAAAGTAGAGGTTCAGAAGGAACAAAGCATCTTCATACGCTTATCTGAAATTCCACCAATGAATTACATAAGTACTTCTATCTTATTTTCTGTTTTAATTATATTTTAATTATCAAAATCCCATAACCATTTGAATCCGCCTGACTGAGATTTACAAGGATGACCATAGCTTGCTTCAAGCCGACAATCTCCGTGGGATCGACCCTGATAAACCCATATTTCATGAGTTCTTTTGTGCTTAATTTGAGTGATTTATACAATCCTTCACCTACTTATTCACATTAATTGCATGGTTTTACTTTCCCTTCCTTATTATGTCATATTGTGAAAAACATGTTTCCTAAGCTTTAAAAATTAATTATTTTAATTACCTTTATTTCCATTCGATGCCGTGATTAGTGTGTTGAGTAGTTTCAGATTTTCTAAGGCAGAATGACTTAAAGGATGGAAAAGGAAACATACAAAATAGGAAGGAGAAGGAAAAACGGAGCTTTAAGGAAACTGGTATCCACGCGACCGCATGGACGAAGCGATCGCGTGCCAAGCACGAATCAGCAGCGACGCGGCCGCATGACTGACGCGACCGCGCGCCTTAAGCAGAACGCACATGACGCGGTCGCATGACTGACGCGACCGCGTGGCAAGGAAAAGCTCCAAATGACGCGACCGCGTGACCCACGCGGACGCGTGACAGAGGCCACGTATCAGAATTTACAGAAAACGCCCCCAGCGATTTTTGAAGCCCCTTTTGGCCCAGATCCAAGTGCAGACAGCATAGACCAGAGGTTATAAAGTGTGGGAATGCACCCATTCAAAAGAGAGCTCGCATATTTTATTTTTCAATGATTTAGATTTAGTTGAGAGGGAGATCTTCTCCTCTCTCTCTTTTAGGATTAGGATTTAGGATTTCTTCTTGCTTTAAGAGTGACTCTCAATCCAGGTTTTACGTTTCTTTGTTTTAGCTTCCTTTTTACTTTTATTTATTTCAGCACTTGAATTGATCAGTGAATTTATGAATTTCTTCCATGTTGCAAACCGTTATTTGAATTAATGATAATTGAGGTATTTTCAGTTTATGATTGTTCTCTTTGATTTAAGTTACCATTGCTTCCCATCTAAGGACATTTTTTACTATTCCAGCAATTTTACTTTTTCCCCTTTTGGTCCTTGAGAAGACGACCCGAGGTTTGAATACTCGGTTAACAATTTTTAAAGGGGTTTGTTACTTGTGACACCCAAATGTTTGTACGAAGGGATTTTTGTCGGTTTAGAGACTATATCTACAACGCAACTGTTTCTATGAATCTCTTTACTGGTAAAAATCCTAACGTCAAAATGGCGCCGTTGCCGGGGAACTGCTAACGTGTGCCTTATTATTGGTTATTGTAAACATTTTTCTTTTGCTTGCTTATTTATTTTTGTTTTTCCTTTTTATCTTTATTTGCTACTATGAACTCTCACCCCTCTCGCTTTGAGTTTGGTTCTAATATTGTTAAAGGAAATAGAAGTTACAACAGGAATGTGCATCAACGTCAGACCAATCAAGGATGGATAGAACCAAGAGGATCTAATCAACCCTTTTGGCAGCAACACCCTCCGAGATATCCTAGGCAAAGACCATTCTACCGTGCATACCCAGCTAAAAGACATGGTGGACAACCTTGTAACTACCAACAAGCCCCACCCCGTGCATATAGACCATCCTTTCAACATAACCTCGAACCACCACACTCACAAGCTTCTCTTCACCATTCACTACCATATGATCCTTCCTTACCCCAATACCAATCCAATCACTCCCAATCACCACCACTTTCCTTTGTATCATGTCCAAGTCCAGCAACCC
>NC_029794.2:25731526-25732842 GCF_000816755.2 Arachis ipaensis | reverse complement strand
TTATTTGAATTAATGATAATTGAGGTATTTTCAGTTTATGATTGTTCTCTTTGATTTAAGTTACCATTGCTTCCCATCTAAGGACATTTTTTACTATTCCAGCAATTTTACTTTTTCCCCTTTTGGTCCTTGAGAAGACGACCCGAGGTTTGAATACTCGGTTAACAATTTTTAAAGGGGTTTGTTACTTGTGACACCCAAATGTTTGTACGAAGGGATT
This sequence comes from Arachis ipaensis, assembly GCF_000816755.2. Taxonomy (NCBI): domain Eukaryota; kingdom Viridiplantae; phylum Streptophyta; class Magnoliopsida; order Fabales; family Fabaceae; genus Arachis; species Arachis ipaensis. The sequence goes on along the minus strand of NC_029794.2, from coordinate 25,732,622 downwards.
TTTGTCGGTTTAGAGACTATATCTACAACGTTCTATGAACTATGAATCTCTTTACTGGTAAAAATCCTAACGTCAAAATGGCGCCGTTGCCGGGGAACTGCTAACGTGTGCCTTATTATTGTAAACATTCTTTTGCTTGTTTATTTATTTTTGTTTTTTTTCCTTTTTATCTTTATTTGCTACTATGAACTCTCACCCCTCTCGCTTTGAGTTTGGTTCTAATATTGTTAAAGGAAATAGAAGTTACAGCAGGAATGTGCATCAAGGTCAGACCAATCAAGGATGGATGGGACCAAGAGGATCTAATCAACCTTTTTGGCAGCAACACCCTCCAAGATATCCTGGACAAAGACCATTCTACTGTGCATACCCAGCTGAAAGACATGGTGGACAACCTTGTAACTACCAACAAGCCCCACCCCATGCATATAAGCCATCCTTTCAACATAACCTCGAACCACCACACTCACAAGCTTCTCTTCACCATTCGCCACCATATGATCCTTCCTTACCCCAATACCAATCCAATCACTCCCAATCACCACCACTTTCCTTTGTATCATGTCCAAGTCTAGCAACCCGAGAAGCAGAGGATCGCCTAAAGGAAACAGTAATTAAATTTCAAACAACCATTCAACAACTGGAGCAAGCGATAATTCAATGAGCTTCTAGGCACTCAAATACACAAGGATCAGCCACAGCTCCATGTGGACAGCCCAATGAAGAGCGTAGCATAAAGGAGCTACCAGAAACTCCAGTGGACAAGACAGAGAATGAATTTGTACTAGAACAATTAGAAGAAGCTGTCTTTGTTCAAGAAGAAGAGTTGGTTGAAGACCTAGGAGATGCTGAACTTCCATGGAAATCCAAAATTGAGGAAAACTCCGTCCAGGATGCTACAGTTGATGCTAAGGAGGATACCGTACAATCTCCAAGGCAAGTCGTTTATAAGGAATCAGACGGAATAATCCAAGAAGCAAATTCCCTTGATGATGATAGTCACAAGTCTAGCTCTCTTAGTGATGAACTTGCATCTGCAAGTGAATTCTCTGAGATCGAAGAATCTTCCCCAAGTGAATATCACTACAAGAAGGAG
>NC_029794.2:25678619-25731328 GCF_000816755.2 Arachis ipaensis | reverse complement strand
TTGAATATTACAAAATAAAAATAAATACATAATTATACTAAATAATTTCTTTATATAATAAAAATTATCTCTAACCAAAATATATTTATAATATTGATCCAAAAGTACTAGAATGAAGTAGTTAACTGTAAAAATTCATACATCTCAAACTAAAGTAAGCATAGCCATATCAAAACCATAATATCACTTAGCCAATAAAAGTATCTTCTAATAAAAATTATTAGTCAACCATACATGTAAAGATTCTAAATAACACTCTATCTTAGCCAATAAACCACAATAATAGTCAGCTTAATCTTCATTGTTACCCTGCATAATTATATAAAAAAGTAGTTAAAAAAATATTCATAATGACATTCGTAATTATAAAAATTAAATGGAACACGTAGACATAGTAAACCAAGAAAGCCTATACTAAAAAAAATAACATGGTCACGGCAGAAGAGGTGAATTCAAGGAATTATGTATTATCTTGTTTCATTCAAACCATGAAAATCCTGATATGTCCCTATAGCATTTATCATGCACTAATTAACCAGACTTTCATACTTAAATTAGATATAGGGACAAATTCATATGTACCAAGTGCACAAAAGAACTTTCAAAAGGAATGGGCAATGAAAAAGACTTTCAAAGCCTTGTAATTAGGTTGGGAAATAGTTTCTAGTCTTAGAAGTAATTCTCTAGAAACCCATTGAGGTAAAACAAATAAAGAGAAACATAGAATTTATAGTACAAATATAATAAATTAAATTCCAACTTCAAAACTAACAAATCAAAAGAATTAAAGTATGCATTGTACCTTGCCATGACACAATCAGCGTTTTGACAAAATCTTCTTGGAAGACCTTAAACAAAAACTTTCGCCTTCAATCTTAACCATGAATAACTGTAAAAATTACAGACAAAAAAAATTGTAATTGCCATATGCAACCATTTAACCAGGAATTTAGCACAATCATCATTTAGCAAGAATTAAATTGATATAATCGAACAGATTTGGGACCCAGCAGCAGCTTCAGCAATTAAATCATTCAACAGAACAAGTAATTGTGGATAGAAAGGGAAGCTTCTTCATCAATCATCATAAACAACAAAGCTTTTCACTCAAAATCCTTTCACAATAGACAATAATAACTGAACCAAAAGGTTTAGTGTGATTACTTAAGGGGAAAAAAATTAAAAGTATGTGAGAAGAGAACAAAAAAAAATTCCGCAACCTAAACTCATAGTTACTACAACATCATCCAAGTCTGTCACATCCTCAATCTAATTTCAGATACTATATAATGTCTCATATCAAATTTCAGAACCAGCTCACCAATCAAAAACCATTTACCAAAAGTAAAATTTTTTTACCGGATATAATCAAAATACCAAAATCCACTGGTAGATTCGTTTCATGTTCAACAGGGTATCACAACAAATAATATAAATATTTTGTTTACATGTATTAGTAAATATTATATTTACTTAAAAGAAATTGGGCTTGGGTTTGCACCACTTTGGATGATCCATACACCGATAAATCCACACCTGAAGCCTTCTCCTTCTCAAGCTGCTCCTTTATCCAGAAGTAATCCTTAGACCATCCTACAAAACCAAACAATACACATCATATTACTCTATCTATACACATGCGCGTCGAACTGAACAGACCATGGAATCATGACTATTAAGCAAACTAGAGCCTAAACTGATAAATTATATAAAAGGGAAATAAGGAAGGTATTGCCGAATTAGTAGTAATAATACCTTCAACTTCATAGTTGGAGCCCAGCCAAGTTTCTCTTTAATCAATGTGTGTCCGAGTTACGGCCACGAACACCCTCTGGGCCAGGAATGTGATGTACTGGAATATTCTTGTTCTCAAAGCTAAGAACAATGTCGGCCATCTCATTCATGCTAACCATCTCATCACTTCCAATGTTTACTGGCTCACGGAAGTCCGATTTAGTCAATCTGAAAGCAACAATAATGGAACATAATGTTAAGCCTTATCAAAGAACAATTGAAATTACTCAAGAAATAAACTATAGATACTAATATTTACTTTACAAATACCAAAATTTCAAACCCTATAACTAAATTTACAATTACCTCAACACTCCTTCAACACACTCATCAATGAAGGTGAATGATCGTGTTTGCAATCCATCTCCCCACATCTCAAATCTATCAGTTGAAGTGAGTGCCTTTCGGCAAAAAGCAGCAGGAGCCTTCTCCCTTCTGCCTGGACAACATAACGACAATGCAATTAACATATTAAACAAACCAAAAAATTGAAAATGTCATTGAAATTACCCATTTAAATAACAGAAAACTAAGTTTGAATGCAGTTAAGAGCACATGCCTTTCCATGTTCCAAAAGGGCCATATATGTTATGGAACCTCCCGATGCGGCACTCAATTCCAAAATCCTTGTTGTAGTGCTTGCATAACTCCTCTGTTGCAAGCTTCTCTAGCCCATATGCATCTTGTGGCTAAAATGCATAACAAAATTACACACATTTATACCAAATACCATATAGTGAAAACCCGAACTAACTCAAATCAAACAACTGCAAGAACCAGAAACAAACCTCAGCAGGCCAAGCATCGGACTCCTTCAAGCTCACATTTGTAGTTTCCAACTGTTTGTATTCAGGGTAGATACAAGCACTAGAGGCATAAAAAAACCTGAAGCAGAAAAGCATTTGCAACATTGGTCAAGTATTAGATTGTAACCACTTTCCAAGCAATATATTAGTATCTCCATTTCAAAACATATGTCATTAGTTTCTTCAGTGGACTAATTTATTCAACTAATTTAGTACTAATGTACTAATATATTCGAATCATCCAACGTCTAACCTCTTGATGCCGTTAATCCTCGCGGCCTCAATCATACTGAAGCTAATCATTGTGTTGTTGTACATAATGACAGAGTGGTTGGACTAAATGAAACCCATCCCACCCATATCAGCAGCCAGATTGAATACATGGTCAACATTCTTGGTGACCTTGAGGCAATTATCCATGACCCTAAGATCCACGAGATGGAACTCGTCGCAGAACATGTCCTTGGACATGTGCTCATTCTTCTTCTAGTCAGAAGCAATAATATAGTGTCCCTCGGCCTTGAGGCGCCGCGCTATGTGCGAGGCAATGAAGCCGCCAGCGCCGATGATGGAAATCCTAAGCTTCTCTGATGGCCAGTAAGGCTCCCTCTCAAGATTCTCATAGGTGTATGCACCATAGTCGGTTGTTCCAGTACTTCCCATTCTGCACAAATTGGTTGAAAATTAAATTCAAAACATGAGCAGATAGTAATTCACACGAAACGACTAAGAATTGAATTCCAAAAACAATGCAAATGTTCAGTTTGGGGATGTTGTGAGATAAGGATTCAAAATTTACTCGTAATGTGAAACATGTTCCTCTTTCTAAGGAAGCAAAACAGAGTGAGAATCACAATATATAACACGCTATCACATGAGAGATAAATAACAAAATGCAATAAAATAAGTTGGATGGAATCAAAACTATTCAAGTGTTTATACAGTTTGGATGGAATCAAAACTATGCAGAATTGGCCTCAGATGCCGTGAACAAAACACCAAACAAATTACTCGAATCTAATTAACTAAATACAGTTCAATACAAATGTCACCTGAAAAATAAATAAACATCTTAAAATGTCACCCAAACCAAATACGATTTCAGCTCAAAAATGGTGTATCTGGCTCATGCATCAACTTGGTTACTCTCAAATTTCAACATTCTAATTGAAATACAAGAAATAAACAAGACCATAGTTGTTGTGTTTGTCATTACAGAGCAGAAACCGGTTTCTAAAATGGCATATCTGGCTCATGCATCAACTTGTTGGGAATTTTTCTTGTAGTGCCAGGTGATTCACACATTATTTAAGGGATCAGACTTTCACAGTTCGTGATGTGACCGCGCAGCGAAGAGAAGCGACGATGAAGATGAGTGGGGAAGATGAGTGAGCGCAGAGTCTTCTTGGAGTGGTGAGTGGTGATGGCAAACACTTTTCTCTGATTTGGGGGTGATGACGGTGGTGAGGGCGACGCAGCGACGATGGTGAGGGCGGCGCAGCGACGGTCAGTAGTGCAGCAATGTGGAGAGTGGTGAGTGCGGGTGAGTGGTGCGTGGGGGGCGACGACGATCAATGGCGAGAGTGAGAGGGTCAATGACGAGAGCGAGAGTGAGAGGGTCAATGGCGAGAGTGAAGAGAGTGAGTGGGGGGCAACGATGGTGAGCTTTGGAGCGAGGCAGGGTTTCTTCCTTGCAACGGTGCAGTGAGGGTTTCTGAAAGGGGACGATGAAGATGGTTTGGACGGAGGTGAATGAGATTTAATTTGGAGGGAATAATAATAATGGATAAAAATTTTACTTAGTGTATGAGTTTGCTTGTGGAGGAAATAACAAAAATTTTACTAAGTGTGACTTTGCTTTCATGGAAAAGAGGAAAAAAATTTACTAAGTGTCAAATTTGTTGCTCTAGATACATTAGGCATCACTTTTAAAACGCACCCAAAACTTAATAAATAGGCTACTCTCTAAAAGCGTCTCCTTTGATACAAAAAGTGAACCTATAGATATCAACCTACGGCTACATTTTATAAGTGATTTCTAAAATACCTAAGGCTACACTTTTTAAATGATGCCACAATTGTGTATCCTTTTTTCATATAAAAAGGCAACACGGAGAAAAGCGTAGCCTATTCATAGAATAGGCTACGCTTTTCAAATGTAACTTAAAAAAAGTGTGGCTGAATGGGTATTTTTCTTGTAGTGTATGAAGATGATGCGGAGGTAGATTTCTCTCAACCTCCAATCTATGACTCAAGTGATGAGGAAGACATAGAAGACTTTGACCAGGACGCAGATATAATTGAAGATCTTTGCAAAGAAGTGGAGGAATTCACAGAAGAGCACAAGGAAATGGAACTAGCAGAACCACCAAAAACACCTATCCCAAGGCCATTACCACCTAATACAAGCTTCAAGTGGGTATAATCCTTAACTTATAACTTTACTTATTCACTTGAATATGGTTTGCTTGAAACAGATGGCTAGCTTAGAGCTCTCTGCGGCTTTAAGAGTAAGAGGGAAATGGCTCGTACTCAGAGCTGGTGCACAAGGTTCAATAAGGTTCCACGCTTCACCTCGAAATACACGGATTGGTATCAGGCTCAATTACATGGATCACGGAAAACGTTTGGTCACCACGGTGAGATTCTACTTTTTAAACCGCCCGAATGGAAACATGTAGATCAAGACGGAGGCGGATTTAAAAGCAAGGCTTGGAATCCTGGAGTTTATTCTGACATTTGTCATCCCGGGAGCCTAACAATACATTTAAAGCTGTTCGGAAGCTTTGCATGCCTAGTTTGGGACCCCGGAGGCTATTGGCATTCCAAGCACTGGTGGAGATTTTTAGACGAATTTAAACATAAGCCGCCATAACAGGATACTCCTCCAATGTCCAACTTAAGGACTTTAACTAAAAGTGCTAGGTGGGAGACAACCCACCATGGTATGGTCGCTTCTTTTTCAATTTATTTCTTGTTAATTGCTTTCATTTTTTCTTTTTCATTTTAATTTATTAAACCTGGAATCAAGCATAGCATTCATGTTAATCATTGCATTCTGCATTTTTCATGCATATACAAAAAAAAAGGGTGCACGACGCGACCGCATACCCCGTGCGATCGCGTCATATTGTGAAAAACACCACCCGCGCGATCGCGTGACCCACGCGGCCGCATGATGTATATATCAGCATAAGGATCCAATGAACAGAAAGTTAGGCTGGAATCGTGCGGCCCTTGTGCGTTTCGCACAAATTGGCCCACGCGATCGCATGCCCCATGCAATCGCGTCACTGGCACAATATCAATCCTACGCGACCGCGTGAGTGACGCGATCGCGTCGCATGGATTGCACATCACCCCAAAAGGAGACAGAGAGTTGCGCTAAAATGGCGCTGGAGTCGTCCGTTTAGCACGAATTCCAGCGACGCGATCGCGCGACCCACGCGATCGCGTCACCCTTCTTTCCCCCCTCTCATGCAATCGTGTCTCCCCTCTCCACCACTGCCCTCCGCGACCACCACCCACCACCGCCGGCCATCCAGCTGCACCACTCCGCCACCCACCCGCAAACCCCCCTCCTTCTTCTATCACTAACCCTAAACCCTCTCTTCGCCACTGCCCCCCTCAGCCGCCACCGCGACGGACGCCGCCGCAGCCACCTTCTTCCCTGTTCCACCCCTCATGCCTACTAGATTCCGCAAAACACAACCCCCTTTTTATCCGTTCGTCGTTTTTCTGTATTTTTTTTTCGTTTCTATTCATAATTAGGATAGCTAGATATGCATGCTGTAGTGGATTTTTAGTTTGTTAGGTAGCTTAGGCTGTGGTTAGTGGATCTAGGTCTGTTTACTTGCATTGTTCCTGCTTATATTTTATCATAACTGCAATTCTGCTGTTCTTGTGACCTCGTTCATATGCTGTGATTTCTTGCAATTGCTGCTTGTTACTCTAAATTTTCCTATTTCTATTCATTACTGGTAACTGCAGCAAGTTTTTAATTCATATGAACTGCTATGACTGCTGTTTATTTTCTGGGACAATCCAATTTTAGCCGGAATGCTGCCCAAATTTTTTGTAAATTGTTTTCATTCATGTGTTGTTTGGCATTTCTGAACTCTGTTTTACTCTGCTTTACCCAAACCATTTCATGAATGCTATGGAAGACGGCCTATTTGCTTTCCTATTTTATCCATATCCTGGTTTTCTGTTTTTCAGGATGTCTGCCTCACAAAGGAAAGGAAAAGGCAAGGCTATTGGCAAGCGCAAGAGAGGAGATTCTTCCCAGTCCATCTTTGCTCTAATGCATGATTCTTTATGGCGGGAGAAGAACTTCACACAGCAGGAAAAAGCTGACCAGTTGCTCCCTGCGCATGATCCTATAAAATTTGCAAACCGGTACTGTGAGCTGAAGTACCCGGCTTTTGCAAACTCCAGAAATCTATATCTGGAACAAACTCTGAAGATTCCAGAAGCACTCCAGTAGTACACCACTGAGCAAATCAAGCAAAGGGGCTGGTTCTTTCTGGAGAGAACACTGATAGAGGTCAACGCATCTTGGGTCCGGGAATTCTAATGCAACTACTATCTCACTACCCTAGATGCAGTGAACCTGAGAGGAAAACAAATTCTGGTCACTGAGGAGGCCTTAGAGAACATTCTCTGGCTCCCAGCCAAGTCTGATCAGCCTGATGGTTATTCAAAGGCTGAGGAGGACATGCGTCAGATGTAGTTTGATTGGGATGCCGTGAAGGCACGAATAGCTCTCGACCCGACTGTTCCTTGGGAGATGGGTCAGGACACTACCATGCCTAGAGGGATCAAGAGAGCATACTTAAACGATGAGGCTCGGTTATGGCATCAGATCTTGAGTAATTATGTTATGCCGAGTACTCATGAGACGGAGATCCCGGCTGCTATGATCACCCTCCTTTGGTGTGTGCTGGAGGGTAAGGACCTTTATCTGCCATGTTTCATTCGGCACTATATGGCCAGGGTCCACGTCCGAGGCACCCTCCCTTTTCCATATCTGGTTACACAGCTTGGCCGTCGAGCTGACGTGCCATGGGAGGATGTCGATGAGAGACCACCAGCGGCGAATTGCAGGAAGATCATTCCGCACAGCCGGAACTTCTTAGCCTTGGGCCACAGACCACCACCATTCACTGCCACTGATGCAACAGCTCCATCGTCTGCTGGACCCTCTTCCTCCACTGTTGCACCACCTACCCCTGCTACCACCACTGCACCTCCACCTGCCACAGAGCCCGTCTATCATCTGGTGCACCGCTTGTTCCGACGACTTGACTAGATGGAGCGTCGCAACAAGCGGCGCTATGAGCACCTAAAGCTGATGATACAATCTGGTGACATCCCCTCCAAGCCTGACACACCGTTCGAGGCATCTGAGGAGGAGCCGGATGTGCCCGAGGCAGAGACCCATCCCCAGGGAGAGGCAGCGCCGGCCGCACCACAAGCAGCGGTCCCACATCAGATTGAGGCTGTAGATCTTGAGATCCTGATCCAGTCAGCCCCGCCTCTACAGCAGCCAGACTCCCAGCCCACCACCACTGAGACTCCAGCTACCATCCCTACCAGTGATGACAACCCTTCACACCCGGCTTGATTGAGCATCGGGGACGATGCTTCCTTTTAAGTGTGGGGAGGTCGCCATCTCTGGCGTTTATTTTGGTGAACCACTACATCTTTTTGCTTTTATTTTGGATATTTTTCTGTATTTTTCTTTTTATTGTTATTTTCTGAGTACTTATACATTGCTTTTATGTATTTTTACTATTTTCTGCATTTTGCACCTTTAGTTCATATTTTAGCCATTTAGTTTATTTTAGTTATTTAGTTTAGTTTGCAATTCTGATTTATTAGTGGATTAATTAATATAGTTTACCCTTTTTAGCATAAGATAGTATATTTTAAATTGAAAAATATAAAAAGGAAGTAAGCTAGGAAATTGAACATATCAGATTTAAATCCATAAACCTTGTATATAGCATTACATGATGTAGTTAAGCTGACAACATTTCATCAAGGAGGAACATTAAAACTTTAAAAGCTACCCTAAATAATTTTTTTATGAGAATAATGGGAATTTTTAACTAAACCTGCATACAATATATAACTGATATATGATGCTTGAGTTAGAGAACACACAGCCTGTGAGTCTTGAGCTTGATTGTATGGTTGCATTCTAACCATAATTTCATTTCTGTGTGTTTTATTTCTTTTTATTCTGATGTTCTTTCCTTTGCTTTAATCTATATGTCCAATTATAGAATATAGAATAGATACATACCAAGAGAATGATTGAGGCCATCATTTGATTTCAGCTCACTTACCCCAAATTAGCCTACCTTTTACATCACCCTTGTTAGTCCCCTTGAGCCTTTTAAAACCCCTTTATTCTATTTAGCCAAATTACTAGCCTTAAGCAGAAAAACAAAAGAAAATCCCAAGTGAATCCTTGGTTAGCTTAAGATAGAAAATCATGAATAGAGTTAAATGTGGGAAACCTTTTGGGAACATGGATGATAGAAACAAAAGGGTAGAGAAGTTAAAAGAAATAAAATAAATTTGGGAAGCATGCTCATGAGAAAATCAAAGTAATTTAATTGCCATGTGCCTTGAAAAAAAAAATTCCAGCATTTAATAAAAGGGGATACAAAAGAAATTCCCCAATGCAAAATAAAAGCAATGCACATGGAATAAAAAAAATAATAAAATAAAAAGTGAAACATGAGCATGTAACAATAAGTGGGATAATATGGAAAAATAGGTAAAGAGATTTTTGTTTTACTAAATATGTATGTTAGGTGAGATCTTAGTCTAATTAAGGATTCACTTATTAGCTCACTTGACCCTATACATAAATCCTTACCTTTACCTTGGCCCCATTACAACCTCAATTAAAGACCTCATGACTTTTTGGTATGACTATATTCTATAATTGTTGATTGGTTAGATGAAGAACAAAGCTATAGAAAGCAAGAATAAAAAGAAAAATAGAGTGAATAAACCCAATAAACACTGAGTGATTAGAGAGTAAACACAAAATCCAGTGAGGGTTCAATAACTCATCAACATATATCTGTACTTAATTTACTAATTGTTTTGCAAGTTTGTACAATGTTTTCTTTTCCATCTCATTTGCTAAAATGCTTTATTATTTAAGGGTTGGCTATATAAATATACATGACTCCTTGAGAATGTGAATTAACTTGGCTACATGTAAGCTTTATATATGAGTGAATAAATTAGAATTGCATGATGCATCATTCATTTAGGTAGTTGCATTTAAATTAGGTTGCATTGCATGACATTCCATCACTTTAACCTTAATTATTTACCTTGGGTTTAGCATGAGGACATGCTAGTATTTAAGTGCGGGGAGGTTGATAAACCCATATTTCATGAGTTCTTTTGTGTTTAATTTGAGTGATTTATACAATCCTTCACCTACTTATTCACATTAATTGCACGGTTTTACTTTCCCTTCCTTATTATGTCATATTGTGAAAAATATGTTTCCTAAGCTTTAAAAATTAATTATTTTAATTACCTTTATTTCCATTCGATGCCGTGATTAGTGTGTTGAGTAGTTTCAGATTTTCTAAGGCAGAATGACTTAAAGGATGGAAAAGGAAACATACAAAATAGGAAGGAGAAGGCAAAACGGAGCTTTAAGGAAACTGGTATCCACGCGACCGCATGGACGAAGCGATCGCGTGCCAAGCACGAATCAGCAGCGACGCGGCCGCATGACTGACACGACCGCGCGCCTTAAGCAGAACGCACACGACACAGTCGCATGACTGACGCGACCGCATGGCAAGGAAAAGCTCAAAATGACGCGACCGCGTGACCCACGCGGACGCGTGACAGAGGCCACGTATCAGAATTTACAGAAAACGCCCCCAGCGATTTTTGAAGCCCTTTTTGGCCCAGATCCAAGTGCAGACAGCATAGACCAGAGGTTATAAAGTGTGGGAATGCACCCATTCAAAAGAGAGCTCGCATATTTTATTTTTCAATGATTTAGATTTAGTTGAGAGGGAGATCTTCTCCTCTCTCTCTTTTAGGATTAGGATTTAGATTTCTTCTTGCTTTAAGAGTGACTCTCAATCCAGGTTTTACGTTTCTTTGCTTTAGCTTCCTTTTTACTTTTATTTATTCCAGCACTTGAATTGATCGGTGAATTTATGAATTTCTTCCATGTTGTAGACCATTATTTGAATTAATGATAATTGAGGTATTTTCAGTTTATGATTGTTCTCTTTGATTTAAGTTACCATTGCTTCCCATCTAAGGACATTTTTTACTATTCTAGTAATTTTACTTTTTCCCCTTTTGGTCCTGGTTAAGAATTCAATAACTCAACAGTTATTAAACTCAACATAATTGATAATCGTTATCTTGCTAATTGAGCTGAACTTAATTAATCCCAACCTTTTCTTAGGAAATAAATAGGATTCAAAGGTCAATTTAATTAGTCCATTGACTTTCCTTTGCCCTAGTACAGATTGATCAAGTGGAGTTTAGATTCAACTTTCATTATAGTTGAGAGAGATAACTACGTTGGACCTCCAACTTCTCTTACCTTGCCAAAAGTCTGCTTTACAGTATTTATTTATTTTAATTGCCATTTACTTTACTTGTCATTCAATTTACTTGCTTCTCATCTTCTAAACCCCGATTACAACCTTTATAGCCAATAATAAGAACATACTTCCTCGCAGTTCCTTGAGAAGACGACCTGAGGTTTGAATACTCGGTTAACAATTTTTAAAGGGGTTTGTTACTTGTGACACCCAAACGTTTGTACGAAGGGATTTTTGTCAGTTTAGAGACTATATCTACAACGCAACTGTTTCTATGAATCTCTTTACTGGTAAAAATCCTAACGTCAGACCCTTACTCACGTAAGGTATTACTTGGACGACCCAGTGCACTTGCTGGTCAGCTGCACGGAGTTGTGTGAAAAGTGTGCGATCACGATTTCGTGTACCATAAGCCCTGATAAAACTGTTTCTAAAATTCTACTTAAATATGAACGATTGGGTGTTTATTGTAACTTTTTGTTGTTTTCTTGGTCATGAGACACGAAATTGCAGTGGATATCTTGATAATTCTGGACAAAATCAGAAACTAGAGCTGAAATAGAGGAGTGATTTAAAAGCTCTAAGCGTGGGGTGGAGGCTAGCTAGAAGACTCAAAAGAAAACAACAACCCAAACTTTAAAAGGAGGAATGGAAGTTCAAAATAGTTTGGTAAAAGACCTACCCCAGTGAGTCTATTAAATAGCTTTGTAAACCTTTCAATCACTGGTAAAAATAAGGTCTAGGGATCAGATGTAATAGCAAAGGATGATGGTACACGAATTCCCACACTTCGTATAATTGTACCAGCAAGTGCATTGGGTCATCCAAGTAATACCTGAGTGAGTCAAGGTCGATCCCACGAGGATTGTGGTTTGAAGCAAGCTATGGTTATCTTGCAGGTCTTAGTCAGATGGATAGAAGAGTTGGTTTGATTTGGAAGATGGAATTAGGTTGATATGTTTACAATGATAATCTTTGATCTTAGATGGTTAAGGCTTGGAGTTGCTTTGTCCTTCTGGATTAACTCTGGTCTTACTGTCTTCTTTAATTGTGAATATTTCCTTCAATGGCAGGTTATATGTGATTGACGCTGGTTTGAGCAGCCGCCAATACTCCTCCAAATCTGAACACCAGGGTTAGTGCGCATCCAGTCTGATTGAGAGTGAAGCTCCTGCAGTTCATTCTCCTTAATGATCCTACTCAAAATGTCATAGACAAGGTCGAATCTTCCGGATCAGAGAATGCTGCACCTTTGGGTTCTAGCCTCTACCACAGAGACCTTAATCTCCCCATACCTTGGCAGAACTGGTGTCTCGAAAAGTCCCCAACGAAGTCGTTGATTAACCGTCTGAGAGATGTATAATTAAGCTGGCGGTTCGATGCTTTCCATTCACGTATTCACACGAACCCAAGTTGACACGGGTGGTTGTCAGGCACGCGGTCTTAGTATGATGAACGGAGCTTATTGTCACGGATCATCCCATTCACCATGTTGAAGAACAAATATACATCTTAGAATTGAATTAAACACGGATTGAAGAGAAATAGTAATACTTTTATTAATTCATAAAACTCAGCAGGGCTCCTCCCTTCAACCTAGGAGGTTTATAAACTTATACTAATAGGAAATACAATGATAGAATTCGAAATATGCTAGAAGAGATGGAAGAAGATCCTAAACAAGTGTGATCTTCTCCCTTAAATACTAAACTAATGACTAGTAAGGGTAAAACAGTCTTTTTAATGCTAAAATCTACTTCTGGAGCTCACTTGGTGAGTATTTGGGCTGAGCTTTGATGAGATCCATGTGCTAGGAGGCCTCTAGGGCATTGAACACTGGCTAGGAGATTCTCTTTGGGCATTTGGAAGCTGGTCTCTTCTCCTTAGGTGCTGGACGCCTAAAAGGGGGCAGGAGGCTGGGTTGGACGCCAGTTTTGAGCCTTCTAATCTGAAGCAAAGTATAGACTATTATACATTGCTGGAAAGCTCTGAAAGTCAGATTTCTATAGCCATTGAGAACACTCCATTTGGACTTTTGTAGCTCCAGAAAATCTCTTCCGAGTATAAGGAGGTCAGATCCGGATAGCATCTGCAGAGCTTTCTCTGTCTCTGAATCAGACTTTTGCTCCAGCTCCTCAATTTCATCCAGCAAATACCTGAAATTGCATAAAAATACAAAAACTCAAAGTAGAATCCAAAAATGTAAATGTAACACTAAATCCTATGAAAAATTAATAAAAATTAAACAAAACATGCTAAAAACTATATGAAAATGATGTCAAAAAGCGTATAAAATATTCGCTCATCAGATGACCTAACTCTAAATGCTATGGGAGGGTCTACATATAGGAGGGTAGAACTATCCTAGTTGTCAAAGGGATGGTCACCAACAATAATAAGTTGTACCAAGACATAAATAGAAAGGTGAATGAAATAGAATTAAGGTATTTTCAGGTGGGTGCTTCATATGTTATTGCTGGAAACAAAAAGAAGAAACAGAAACTCAAACATCTAGCAAAGAACTCATATATTAGAGTAGGAAGCAGTAGCATTATTGGAGTTAAAAGGAAGACTGGAGAAGAGGAGAGGGAGGCGCTGTTGGGTAATTAAGGTGAAGCAGAGGTGGTAAATGCTGAATAGAAAAAGGGTGCCAACCCCAAAAAGGAACCCACAGTCCCATGAGAATCCTAATGTAGAACTGCCAGAGTTTAAAAAAATCCCTAGGAGTTCAAACATAAAAGGGATCTAGAGATCCCACTCCCCTGAGGTGATGTTTCTATGTAAAACCAAACATCAAACCTTGTTTGTGGAGGGATGGTTGGGGAATTATGGTTTTAAGAATTTTGCCTGTGTCAATCCTATGGGATTAGTAGGAGAATTAGTGTTGGCTTAGAAGGAAAGGGTTAAAGTGGAAGTAAAAGGTAAAACAGATTTTTACATCTACTTTACAGTAAAAGAATCGGAGAAGCAGGCAATTTGGATTGTACTGGGTATTCATTTTCACAGTTTCGACCAGGTTCAATCTCATCAATATGAGGAGATAATTCAGATTATTCCACCGTTGGGAGATAGGTACATGATTATTGGAGACTACAATGTTATCATGGTTAATCATAAAACAGAGGAAGGAAGAGCAAAAGCATCACAATCAATTAAGAATTTTGTCAACTTTCACAATGAATGTAACTTGATTGATATGGGTTTTATTGGTGAAAAATTCACATGGTGGAATAGATTCTCTCAAGAGAGATAAATTAGAGAAAAGTTGGACTGTGCTCTTATTTCTTCTCTCTACTAAATCTGCACATGCAAAGAGTAAGAAGAGATTCAGGTTTCAAGAAAGGTGGTGCAGAGAGTGAGTAGTAGATAGAATTATCAAAGATACTCGGGAAATGGTAACCAAAGGTATAATTATGTTCTAATTATTTTAGAAATTAAAAGAAAAAACAGATGAGATATTCTCTTGGCAAGCGTCAGGTGCTGAAAATGCCCGAAAGGCCATTGGAAAGAATTGAAAACATGTTGGAGGTTCTGAAAAGCACACTGGGGATAGCTAACAAAGAAGAGATACTAATGCTGGAGGAAGAGTTAACAAATGCGTACCTTCAAGAGGAACGCTATTGGAAGGAAAAATTCTGAGTACAGTGGTTAAATTGGGTGACCAAAAACACTCGATTCTTCCACTCCAAAAATCAGCAGCAGAATAGAAAGAACAAAATCTGGTAGCTTTAAGATGAAGATGGGCATTGGTGTGCAACACCTGAAACTATTGAAGAGAGGGCTAGAAGGTATTTTGAGGAATTAGTTACCACTGTTTAGCCCCAAGACCCCTCCATAATGTTGGAAGGCCTCAGAAGGAAACTTTCAGCCTCTACAAACAAAAACCTGACTCGATCGATTAGTGAGGAGAAAATCAAACGCGCAGTATGTTCAGTTAACCCAGAGACAGCCCTAGGGAGGATGGATTTAAAAGTAGATTTTTTAGAATTATTGAAACATAGTTAAGCAAGATGTCTGTTGTGCGGTTAAGAATTTTTTGGGGGCAGTAAAATGCTCAAAGGCTTCAACCAAACCCAGATACGTCTAATTCCAAAAATTTCTAATGCTACGATAATGAACTAGATCAGACCCATATTTCTGAGTACAGTTTTCTATAAAATCATTTCTAAAGTCCTTGTTCACCGCCTTCAACCACTTATGAATCAAAGCATCAGCGATAGTCAGAGTGCGTTTATTAGAGAAAAATTGATTAGCGATAATATTATGGTAGCCCACAAATGCATGCATTTTATGAAAAAATAAATCTTATGGTGATTGTGATATGGCTCTCAAGCTTGATATGAGCAAGGCATACAGCAGAATGGGTGGAATGGAGTTTTGTATGGTTTATAATGGAGAAACTGGGTTTCTATGCTAAGTGGATAGGTTGGATGAAGAAATGTGTTTCTACTATCTCTTATTCTATTGTTTTGGATGACTTTTCCTTTGGCTTCTTTAAGCCGATTAGAGGGCTTCGTCAAGATGATCCTCTCTCTCCCTATCTTTTTCTAATTTGTGTGGAAGGTCTTTCTTTCTTGCTCCACAAGAGTGAATAGAATAACCTATTTCAAGGGCTTCGACTGAACAGTAGATGTCCTACTATCAACTACCTACCTTTTGCGGATGGATGACTCTCTTTTATTTAGTAAGGCCAACTAGAACAATTGTGTTAATCTAATCAGTTTACTACATGATTATAGCAGCTTAAGTGGGCATGTAGTTAATTATAATAAGTTTGCTATTTTCTTTCGTAGAATACGCCCCAAAATCTGAATTGTGAACTAGCTGCCTTTTTTGGAGTTCTAAATGCAGGAGCTCAAGACAAATATCTATCTTGGTTTACCTTCAACTGTCAACGGGTCTAGAAAAGTGACTTTTTCTTACATTAAAGACAAAGTCTCTAGGAAGTTAAACCAATGGAAGAGGAACCTACTATCAACTAGTGGGAGAGAGGTGATGATCAAGGCTATAAGTACTGCTATCCGATTTATTCATCAAGCTATTTTAAGGTCCCTGATTCTCTACTTGAAGAGTTGCATAAAATGATGATGATATTTTGGTGGGGAAAAAAAATAACATGAATGCAGGATGCAGTGGGTTAATTGGGACACCATGAGCAGAGAGAAATGGTCAAAAGGAATGGGTTTCAAAGACTTGAAAGCTTTTAATGTAGCAATGTTAGCAAAACAAGGATGGCGTCTACTCGCAAAGCCTGATTCATTGTTCTATAAAGAATTTTAAAAATAAATATTTCAGGCTTACCTTATTCTTGAAAGCAGGTCCTGGTATTCAGCAATCCTGGGCTTGGCAGAGTCTGTTGGAAGAGTGGAAGGTATTGGAAAAAGGTGTGAAGCTCAAGGTCTCTAAACCAGCCTCCATGAGAATTTTAGAGGATCCCTAGCTTGGTACCACTCCTCTATTCTGTATAGCTGCTACTGCATGCCAGAACAACAATCTAATTTGGGTTAGGAAATTAAAAACAGAACAAAGGAACTGGAGCACAAGATTAATTCAGAAAAGCTTCAACCAAGTGATGCATGAGAATCTTTTCTATTTTTTTTTATTATTTTAGATATGAATTTATTAAATTTTATTAAGATTGTAGTGTATGAAGCCTATTTGGATGCTACTTTGAGGTGAATTGTAGTTTTATTTATTTCAGGAAGAATCTGGGCGAGTTTGGCAGAGTTCGTGTAGAAGAAAAAGGAAGAAATTTGATGCTGCCAATCTGGCGCCTCGCAACGCGTGTAACCATTCTGTGGGGTTGGCGCTAAACGCCACGACCTGGCATTCGATTAGCGCCGGGAGCTCCGTAACTTGTATCTAACACGCACGCTAGTGAAGATCGCAACACACGCGAGACTCTCTGCCTTAGTGACGCTAAACACTGAACCTGGCGTTTAGCGCCGGTAGCGTGAACATGGATCCACAAGGAAGGCTTCGTTGGATGAAGATTTTGATAATAAGTAGTTTTATTTTATTTTTTTTTGTTTTATTTTGATTACAAAACACAATCTTTTGGGCTTTGGTAGTTATTATTTTATTTTCAAATCAATTAAGTTGGATATAAAAGGAAAAAAGATTCAACCCTTCAGGCTCTTTTCTCTCTCGACCTCATTCTATACTTTACACACTTTTGGAACCCTAACTTTCTCTGAGCCATGAGCAACTAAACCTCCTCAATTAAGGTTAGGAGCTCTATTTATTCTATGGATTAATACTATTGCCAATCTACTTTTGATTAATGTATTTATTTAAATTCAAGGATTACTTTTGTTCTTCATCTTATAAATTTGAGTATATTGGAAGATAGCTCTTTTTCTACACGAATTCTTGTTGATGCTTGAAAAAGTTAACTCACTTGAATAACATCTTGAATGTAAGTCCTTCTAAACCATTAATTACCTGGACTTAATGTGATACGTGATATATAATCATCTTAAATTTGGGTAATTAGGGTTTATGTGGCTAATAAACTGAAATTAAACTTAACCCTTTAATCTAAATTAAGTGACCAAGGAATTGGTGGTTTAGGTTAGAGGAGATTAAATCATTAAGGAATTAGGGTTTAATCAGCTAAAGTTTACCATGAATTGAATCTTGCATGATTAAAGTAGTTGGTAAGAATTTTAGAAATGAATTTTCTAGCATTTGACTCCGTACCACTGAAAAGTTTAGCCGTACATTTGAAAGATAGCCCCCCCCAAATGAAATGAATTCTTAAATAATTCATTTATATGGATCATTCGGGGTTGAGACCAAATATCAAAATAACATTGCCAGAAATAAATGAGATAGTATCTCCATTTATTCATAAAAAAGGTGCATTCTTTGAAGGCAGAATGGATTTTCCTTGATATCTAACATAATGAATCAAAGGAAATAAATATTTCTGAAATCTTAACTATTTCTCACATACTTTTCACACCCAAGTCGTTATTTGCCTTCTTAATTTCTGAATTATTGATTAATGCATTTGAACACAAAACACCTCCTTCTGCTTGTCTGACTAAGTGAATCACTCAATTATTGTTGCTTGGTCCATCAATCCTCGTGAGATCGACCCTCACTCATCTGAGGTATTACTTGGTACGATCCGGTGTACTTGCCAGTTCAGTTGTGGTATTCGAAATCCGCACCACCTAGAAACAACACAACTCATTTTGCAGACAAAAGTAGAAGAAGACATAGATGATTACCCGTTTGGATTTATAGTAGATCAGAGGAATACTCAATGTAAATTGGGTATGCAGTAGTTTACATTTTTTATCACCCTCATTTGGACCAATTACATGTCCGTTTTGCTAAAAAACAGATTTGGGACTCCATATAGAACCGAAGATTTGAAGTTTTATTTGGAAGAGTAACCATGATGCCTTGAAGTTTTATTTGGAAGATTTGGAACTCCATATAGAACCTAAAGTGTCAACCGAAGATTTGAAGTTTTATTTGGAAGATTAACCACAATGCCTTGTCGATTAAAGTGAAGCTTTACTAGAGAATTTCTCAAATTGACAAAGCTTGTATTCTTTGTGGAAGACTAGATTCTACTCTTCATGTGCTACTTTTTTGTCCCAAAATTGAAGGAATTTGGAACCAATCTCTACTGGCGAGCTACATCCCAAAGAATCCAAACCTGCAACCATGGTTTTGGTGGAGGGAATTAGTGGAGGAAGTCAAGAAGCACTCAGATTGAAAGTTTCACTTGAGTCAAGCTACTTACACTACAAAAAAATCTGGTAAAAACGGCGATTTTTTCTTTGTATTTGTGGTAGTTTGAGTCAGCAACAAGTTCTTGAGAAGGATCAATAATATACTTTCCTTTTAACTTTTTAATTTTAGATTTTAAAAATCTTTTTTCTTTAATAAAATCAATAGCACATTTGGTCTCCTTCACTTTTTCTTTCAAAAACACATTTTCAGCTTTCAAAACTTCATTTTTAGATTTGCATTTGTTGTATTTATTTAGTAATTTCTCAGAATGGTGAGTGAGATCATCAATAATAACATGCAAATTATCAAGAGATAAATCATAGTAATTTACCTATTCTTGTTGATCTTCACCATCCATGAAACAGATTCGTGCTTCATTTTCGGAGTCTTCTTCCTCATTTGAGCCATGAGCACTTTCTTTTCTTTCTTCACCTTGTCCTCTTTCTTGAGTTTTGAACAGTTGAACTTAAAATGTCCTACCTCCTTACAATTGTGACAGATTACTTTGCTCAAATCCTTCTTGTACTCTTTTTAGCTTGAGCCCTTGTACCTGTCTTTATTCCTCGTTAGTCTCCTTAGTCTCCAAACAAAAAACACAAGTTCATTATCTAAAAAACTGTCACTTGACTCACTCTCCTCAGGTTCTACTTTCGATTTTAAAGTTGCTCCTTTTTTCTTTATATATTGGCTTGTGTGTGTGGTTTCATAAGTTAGAAGTTTTCCTCTTAACTCATCATAGATTAATGGACTCAGGTTGTTACTCTCAGCTAGGACAGTGGCTTTAGTTTTTCACTCTTTTGTAAGGCTTCTAAAGACCTTTCTCACTAGAGTTTATTTAGCATCTAGACTGTTGATTATGATTGAGAATCTCTCAAACATCTCATCAATGCTTTTGCCATCCTTCATGGTAAACATTTCATACTCTTTTCGCAGCATATCAATCTTTGTTTCTTTGACTTGTTTGATGCCTTTGTGTATAATTTGGAGTTTCTCCCATATTTCTTTTGCCGTCTTGCATCTAGACACCTTTCGGTACTCTTCGAAACTGATAGCACAGTGCAATAAGTTTATAGCTTTAGCATTCAACTCCACCTTCTTTTTGTCATCATCATTCCATTTGTCCTCTTCCTTTGGAGTCACCAATCTATTAGCACTTGTCTTTGTAGGAATTTTAGGACCATTCACAACTATCTTCCATATGTTGTAATCAATTGATTGAATGAAGATCCTCATCCTTTCTTTCCAGTAAGCATAGTTCTTCCCATTGAAGAAGGGAGGCCTGTTGTTTGACTGACCCTCTATTAGAGTGTAGGTCACTGTGGTTGTACCCATGTTGTTCGCCATTAGACCTTTCCTTCAAGCTGTGAAGCTTGATTCTTGAGACGGGGCTCTGATACCAATTGAAGGTTCTTGATAGCCTAGAGAAGGGGGGTTGAATCTATGACCTTCTTTAACTTTGATTAACAAAGCCTTAAACTAGAAATTGTAATTTGGCTTCAGTTTAGTCTGTGCAGCGGATTATGTAGGACACAATTTTGTTTTGTCTCATAAAACCAGAAAAACAGAATCAGAGCAGAAAGGAAGAAGATGATACAGCCATATATCCTGGTTCAGTTGCCTTGTGTAATGCAACCTACATCCAATCTCCACTACAAGTATTACATACATCAATTCTCTCGGACTCAACATAATCCTATCTAAGACACATCAAGCTTCAACATAAATTTGATTTGGTTATATACCTACCTAAACTAGACACACTAAGTGCTTACCCAATTTAGCAAGGGATACCTCTCAGGTACTTGATACAAAATAGAAATACAACAAAAAAAAATCTGGAAACACTCTTGGTTTTTCTCTCAAGTGTATCACTCAGCCTTTTCTCTCAATGGATTTTATCAAATGTACCCATGTTGTTCGCCATTGGATCTTTCCTTCAAGCTGTGAGCTTGATTCTTGAGACGGGGCTCTGATACCAATTGAAGGTTCTTGATAGCCTAGAGAAGGGGGTTGAATCTATGGCCTTATTTAACTTTGATTAACAAATCCTTAAACCAAAAATTGTAATTTGGCTTCAGTTTAGTCTGTGCAGCAGATTATGCAGGAGACAATTTTGTTTTGTCTTATAAAACCAGAAAAACAAAATCAGAGCAGAAAGGAAGAAGATGACAGAGCCATATATCTTGGTTCAGTTGCCTTGTACAATGTGATAAACCACTATTTTATGGTTTATCTTGTACTCAATTGAGTTGTTTTTATCAAGTCTTTGCACACTTATTCATACACTTTGCATGATTTTACAATTCCTTCCTAGTTTTGTTCTATAATTGAAAATTTGCTTCCTAAGCCTTTAAATTATGTATTTTTAATTCCCTTTATACCATTCGATGCCGTGATATGTGCATTAAGTGTTTTCAGGCTTTATAGGGCAGGAATGGCTTAGAGGATGGAGAGAAAGCTTGCAAAAAATGGAAGGAGCACAAGAAATAAAGGAGACAACCAACGAGAAGCGACGCGTACGCATGGCTCACACGTGCGCGTGAATCAGAGTTCGCACGGCGACGCGTGCGCGTGCCTGATGCGTACGCGTGGTACATGAAAATAACCAGCGACGCGTACTTGTGACTGACGCGTACGTGTGACATGCGCTACCTGCAGAAATTGCAAAAAATGCTGGGGGCAATTTTGGGCCGAGCTTGGACCCAATTTTTAGCCCAGAAACACAGACTAGAGCCTGGGGACGAGCAGAGACTCAACACACATTCTCATTCGCATAGTTTTAGTTTTTTCGATTGGAATCTTAGAGAGAAATCACTCTCCTCTAAGTTTTCTACACATTCATAGTTTTTATGCTTTTTATACTTTTGCTTTGGATATTGAGAAGAGATACTACCTCCATTAAAGTCGCTATTATTCTAGTTTGTTTTCTTATTCCTTTACTTTTTTGATTACTTATTAACCTTGTTCAGATAAGGATGTTGCATTTTGGGATTTATTAATGCAAAGAAGTATTTTTTCCTTTAATTAATTTTCAGTTCCTATTTTATTTAGTTTATCATGTCTTCTTCTCATATTTCTGTGAACGTTGTATTCATGTCAATGGAGTAGACTCCCAACTTGACTTGGGGGTTGATTAAAAGGAGACCCTTGAGTTGGAATACTCAAGTGATTAGTTCAATTGGAAGTTGTTGGCTACCTCTCTATTTACTAATGCTAATCCTTCCCAAGGGAGAGGGTTAGGACTTGCGAATAAGAGTTATCTCAATCACTTGACTTTCCTTTATTTAGTAAGGGTTAACTAAGTGAAAATAACAACCTCTTGATACTACACTTGGGAAAATCCAACAAGGATAGAACTTCCAATTAATCTTTCCCCCAGTCAAGGCTTTTTATTCTGAATACATAAATCTCTTTTAATTTACATTGCTTTAATTCACAACCCTTTATTTTTCTGTTCTCCAACTCTCAAATTTTCTCGGAAAATTCCTGACTGATAAAATAGGACTATTTTGTCAACTCGTTGAGAGACAACCTGGGATTCCTACTCCCAGAATTTTTATTCTAAATTTGTGACAATCCTTCTAAATTGATGAGCGAATTTTCGTCGGTTAGGAACTGTACTCGCAACGTTATTTCTATATTAATTTCTTAATCGGCTAATTTTCGTCCGCATCAATTTTTGGCGCCGTTGCAGGGGAGTTGCAATAGCGTGCTAAATTATTAGTTGGTGTACATATTTTTAATTTTTGCATATTTTATTTTATTTTATTACCATGAGCTGTATGTTTCTTTCATTGAATGATGCGTTCACTGCCTGACCTGAGCTTAGCTGCGTTTGATCCTGAAATTGAAAGAACTATTTCACGTATTAGGCGAGCTCGGCGTAGGTTAGCCTCTGAGGGTGGTGAAGTGGTTCTTACCAATTCACCAGTCTTATCTGAGGACGAATCTGAAGCGCCATCTGCGGAAGAAACAAGCTCCTATTCTACTAATACTGTTGATTTACGTGCAGGTAATATGGCGGAGCCCAGAAGGATTACTCTTTAGGAAGAGGGAGCTCTAGACTTTATACTGCAACTGTATCTAGCGTGTCACCCAAATCTGGCTGTAGAATTTGAACTGAAGACTGTGCTAATCAACCTAATACCTAAGTTTCATGGCTTACCTGCTCAGGAGTCTATCATGCACCTCAGGAATTTTCAAACAGCCTGCTCAACTGCTAGGCGTCATGGTGCAGATGAGACTACTATTTTGCTATCTGCCTTCTCGTTTTCTCTTGAGGGAAAGGCAAGGGAGTGGTTCTACACTCAACCTGAAGTAGTCGTTACCAACTGGGATCTACTCAGAAGGGAGTTCCTGAAAAAATACTTTCCAGCTGAAGTTACAGATAGACTAAGGAAGGAGATTTCCTGCATTATCCAAGGCGAGTCAGAGACCCTTTACGAATATTGGGAACGCTTCCGGAATCTCCTAGACTCATGCCCCCACCACAAGATTAACCAGATGGTATTGATCAGCTACTTCACACAAGGCTTGAAGCCTCAGGATAAGACTACATTAGATGCTGCAAGTAATGACTCTCTGAAGAATTACAAGACGGCGACAGAAGTGTGGCAACTGATTACCGATCTAGCTAAATCTACCCAGAAAGTCAGGCACATGAACAACCATCCCAAGGCTGTTACGGAGGTTTCCTCTAGCAGTGAGACTACTGCTCTCACTCAGACTCTGGGAGAGATGACCAACATACTGAAGCAACTACAGCTGAATCAACAACAACCTCAGCCTCCCCCATCACAACACAGTCAACAGTTTGTTCCTCAAAGAGTATGCAGAATATGTGCCGATTATACTCATTACACTGATGAGTGTCCGCAGCTCCAACAAGAAGACAACGCCTTAGCAGCTACTCATAACTTCTATGACCGCCCAAATCAAGGATACTATCAATAAGGCGGCAATTATAACCAAGGTGGGAACCATAACCAAGGTTGGCAAGACAACTCCAACCAAGGATGGAGGGACAACTATAACAGAGGAGGCAGAGACAACCAGGGAAATCAGAGGTGAAATAATAATAACAATCAGCAAAACCAGTATCAGCAGAATCCTCCCTATCAACAGCAGAACCAAAACCAGCCTTACAGAGCGCCTCACCTAAGGCAATCCAAAGCGCCTCAGAACAACCAACAGTAGGCCCCTCAAATCACTTACCCCCCTTCTTCTTTTAATGATGAGATGCTTCGCACTATGACGCAAAGACGCTAAGACATTCAGAATACACTTAACTCTACCATGAACGGTCTGAATGCTACTTTACAAGCTCTCGTCTCCTAGATGGATTCACTAATTGCCTCCAACAATCAACCTTCAAGCTCCAGTGCCATTCCTTCTCAGCCTTTACCCAACCCCAAAGGCGGCATTAATGCCATTACTTTGAGGTCTGGGACCACACTGCAAAAGAGGAGTCATGAGGAGCCAAGCTCAAAGGAGAACATTCAAGTTGATGATGTTGTTGAGGTAGAAGATGCTGAAGAGGAGGATGAAGTACAAGACATGGTTGAAGAAGAAGTAGCTCAACCAGAGAATAGCGCACCAAAGAAAGCTGAAGCTACAAGAGACGCCATCCCTATCCTCTTCCCACACCTTGCTAGGAAGTCCAGAAAGCAGATAGAGCTCGACCCAAAAATGGTGGAGATCTTCAAAAAGGTTGAGGTAACCATTCCACTTTTTGATGTCATTAGCCAGGTACCTAAATATGCGAAGTTTCTAAAGGATTTATGCATGCATAAGGATAGAATATAGGATTTAGAAACCATTCCCTTAGGTAGCTCAATATCTGCTTTAATGGGTACCATACCAGAAAAATATGGGGATCCAAGGCCATGTATGGTTACGTGTACCATTGGGGGTGTAACATTTTCTGACTGCATGTGTGATTTAGGAGTGTGTGTGAGTATTATGCCATTGTCTATATATGATGCTTTGAGGCTCCCTCCCTTAAAAAGGTCGGCAGCTCATTTTGTTTTGGCAAATAAAAGCATAATCACATTGGTTGGAATTGCTGAGAATGTGCTGGTGAGCATTAAGGGGCTCACATTTCCTATTGACTTCTATATTTTGGAGATGCCCCCTAATGACTCAGGAATACCATCATCCATCCTACTTGGAAGGTCGTTCCTGAAGACTTCAAAGTTCAAATTAGATGCCTTATCAAGAACTTACTCTTTTGAGATAGATGGTGATGTGTGGAAAATGATCCAACACGAAACTCACCGGCAAGTGTACCGGGTCGCATCAAGTAATAATAACTCACATGAGTGAGGTCGATCCCACAGGGATTGAAGGATTGAGCAATTTTAGTTAGGTGGTTAATTTAGTCAAGCAAATAAGTGGTGATTTGAGTGATTTGTATTCAACAGAAGCTAAATTGCATGAAATTTAAAGGGAGAGGGGTAATTGACTGTAAATTAAAGGGAAAAGGAAGTAAAGAAGCTGAATCTTAAAGTGCAAGTAATATAAATGAATGAAACTTAAATTGCAAGAAATGTAAATAGCTGAAGCTTAGAGTGCAAGAAATGTAAATTGCTTGAATAGTAAAGGGCTTTGGGAGCTGGGATTTCAGAAATTAAACATAAGAGTGTAAATGACAATCAACAGAGAAGTAAAAGATGAAGTAAAATGCAGCAGATCTAAACAGACAAGAAGAATTGCTTGAAGAAGCAAAACAGAAAGTAAATTCAACTCAATTTCACAAACTAAAAGAGAAGTTGAAGATCTCAGGGGTTGAATGAGACTAGAAAATAAGTCTAGATCTCAATTCCTTCCTTGATCCAACAGAGAATAATTACAGAAGAAGTAGAGATGAAAGCAGTAAAGGAAACTTGGATCCAAATCACAATTCCTTGAAATTATGCAGAAAATAAATAAAGAGAGATCTCAGATCAAGAATGAAACAGAATTCCTTCAATTCTCAATCCAAGATTCAAAACAAGAGTGAAGAGTGTAGAAGTAAGAACAAAGAGGAAGAGAATTAATTCTCAATCCCAATTCCCAAACCCCAAAGCTAAAATCTAAAATTGAGCTCCAAAATGAAAATGAAAAGTAAAAGTGTCTCCAAGGTAAAAAGGGAAAAAAAGGTAAAAAGTCCTCTCTAAATCAAACTAACTTCTATTTATAAACTTCCTATTTTTGAATTTCATAATTTGGAGTGGGCCTTTCAATTTTGTGAAGAAATGAATTTAAATGGAATTTTAATTGAATTTGGGCCATGGGTGCTGCTCCCAGGGTAGTGCTCGGTTGATGGAGTGAGCGCAGCACTCCCCCTTTGTTTGCCTTGCCAAATTGGTTGCTGACAAGCTCCTTGGGCAGCCCTCCTAGCGCTCGGTTGACAAGGAGAGCGCAACACTCCCTTGTCCATGTCACACTTGCTCATTTCCTTAGTAAAACAAGAAGGGTAGCGCTCAGTGAATTGGGAGAGCGCAGCATCCCTTTCATTGTTAATGAGCCTAGCTTCGAACCTTGATGAGAGCAATTCAGCGCCCCATTTTGAAGAGTGCAGCGCTCATTTTGGTGTAGCGCCTCAAGTTCAAACCTTGGGGGAGCCTTTGTGAAGCAATTTCCTTGGAAGAGTGGCCTTTTCTTGAGTGTGCGCTTCCTTGTTCGAATCCCAGTGAAGCCATGCTAGCTTATTTTCCTTGCAAGTAGCGCTCCTTCCTTCCCTTGGTTCATGGGTTCGAAACTTTGTGGCCTCACTAGCAAACATTGCATCTTGAATTTTCTTGTGCCAAACCCTGATAAAGTTAACAAACTTAACCGAGCGCTATTGATTTTGCCTTGTTTCCTTGGTTCCTTGTAGCGCTCGGTTAATAAGGGGGAGAGCGCAGCTTCCTTTGCCTTTTGCTTTCATGGATTTGAGTAGCGCTCAATAAGAGAGCGTTGAGCTCTTTGAGAGAGTGCTATGGCTTTTCTTCTTTGATGTGCCACGCTTTTGTTCCCTTTGGCTATGATGAGCGGATAATTTATACGCTTTTTGGCATTGTTTTTAGTATATTTTTAGTATATTTTAGTTAGTTTTTATTATGTTTTTATTAGTTTTTAAATAAAAATTACATTTCTGGACTTTACTATGAGTTTGTATGTTTTTTTTGTGATTTCAGGTATTTTCTGGCTGAAATTGAGGGACCTGAGCAAAAATCTGATTCAGAGGATGAAAAAGGACTGCAGATGCTGTTGGATTCTGACTTCCCTGCACTCGAAGTGGATTTTCTGGAGCTAAAGAAGTCCAATTGGAGCGCTCTCAATTTCGTTAGAAAGTAGACATCCTGGACTTTCTAGCAATATATAATAGTCTATATTTTGCCCGAGATTTGATGGCCCAAACAGGTGTTCCAAGTCAGCTTAAGAATTCTGGCGTCAAAACGCCAGAACTGGCACAAAAGCTGGCGGTTAACTCCAAGAAAAGTCTCTACACATCAAAGCTTCAATGCTCAGCCCAAGCACACACCAAGTGGGCCCGGAAAAATATTTCTGCATTAATTACCTATTTCTATAACCCTAGGCTACTAGTTTTCTATAAATATGACCTTTTGCTATTGTATTTATATACTTTTACAAAGATACTTTTACAAAAAAGACTTTGATAGACCTTTTCACGTTTGGGGGCTGGCCTCATGGCCATGCCTAGACCCTTTTGTTCTTATGTATTTTCAACGGTGGAGTTTCTACACACCATAGATTAAGGTGTGGAGCTCTGCTGTTCTTCATGAATTAATGCAAAGTACTATTGTTTTACTATTCAACTCAAGTCTATTTCTTCTCCAAGATATTCATTCCCACCCAAGAACATGATGAATGTGATGATTATGTGACACTCATCACCATTCTCACCTATGAACGCGTGCCTAACAACCACTTCCGTTCTACATGCAAATAAGCTTGAATGTGTATCTCTTGGGTTTCTAATCTAAGATTAGAACCTTCATGGTATAGGCTAGAATTATTGGCGGCCATTCCTGAGATCCGGAACGTCTAAAACTTGTCTGTGGTATTCTGAGTAGGATCTGGGAAGGGATAACTGTGACGAGCTTCAAACTCGCGAGTGTTGGGCCTGTGACAGACGCAAAAGGATCAATGGATCCTATTCCAACATTATCGAGAACCGACAGATGATTAGCCGTGCAGTGACAGCGTGCGTAGAACATTTTCACTGAGAGGACGGGAAGTAGCCATTGACAACGGTGATGCCCAACATAAAGCTTGCCATGGAAAGGAGTATGAATGATTGGAAGAAGGCAATAGGAAAGCAGAGGTTCAGGAGGAACAAAGCATCTTCATACGCTTATCTGAAATTCCTACCAATGAATTACATAAGTATCTCTATCTCTCTCTTTATTTTATGTTTTATTTATCTTTAATTATCAATCCTCCATAACCATTTGAATCTGCCTGACTGAGATTTACAAGATGACCATAGCTTGCTTCAAGCCGACAGTCTCCGTGGGATCGACCCTTACTCACGTAAGGTATTACTTGGACGACCCAGTGCACTTGCTGGTTAGTTGTGCGGAATTGTGACAAAGTGTGATTCATGTTTGAGAGCTCCAATTCTTTGGCGCCATTGTTGATGATCACAATTTCGTGCAGCAAGTTTTTGGCGCCGTTGCTGGGGATTGTTCGAGTTTGGACAACTAACGGTTCATCTTGTTGCTTAAATTAGGTACTTTTCTTTTTATTTTTCAGAATTTTTAAGAATGAATTCTAGAGTTTCAAGGTGATGTTCTTATCATCACAAAAGCTGATTGATTCTCATCAATTTAGCTGCTGAATGTAATGTCCTACTGAAGCTTTAGACTAACATTGCATGATTCCTGGAATTCTTATTAAAAGTTTTGAATCTCTTTATTCTCTTTTCCATATAACTTTTGAAAAATCACAAAAAAAAAATTTATAAAATCAAAAATATTTTTATGTCTCTTGTTTGAGTCTAGTGTCTAATTTTTAAGTTTGGTGTCAATTGCATGTCTTTCTTCTTCTTGCATTTTTTCGAATATATGTAATATGTTCTTCATTGATCTTCAAGTTGTTCTTGATGATTTTCTAGCTCTGATCTTTAAATTCTCTTGTTTTGTGTGTTTTGTTGTTTCTTACATGCATTTTCAAATTGTTATAGTCCTTAGTATACAAACTTGTAAGTTTGGGGTCTTGCATGCATTGTTTATTTGATCTTAGTTGCATTTTTTTATTGTTTCTCATCATTAAAAATTCAAAAATATTTTCAAAATTGTGTCTTTTCAAGTCAATAATACAAAGAATTGAAGATTCAGAACATTCAGCAGAGGAATTAAACAGAAAAAGCTGGGCGTTCAAAACGCCCAGTGAAGAAGGAAAACTGGCATTTAAACGCCAGCCAGGGTACCTGGCTGGGTGTTTAACGCCCAAAAAGGTAGCATTTTGGGCGTTAAACGCCAGAATGGATGCCATTCTAGGCGTTTAATGCCAGGATGACACTAGAGGGAAGATTTTGTTTTTAATCCAATATTTTTTTCAAATCTTCAAAATTTTTCAAAATAAAATCTTTTTCAAATCATATCTTTTCAATCATATCTCTTCAAAATCAATTTCTTTCCATTTTTTTATTTTTTACTATTTTCAAAAATCCTTGCTACAATTAGTAATTTAATTCAAAATTTTCAAGTTGTTACTTGCCTATTAAGGAAGGATCAAATTTTAAATTCTAGAATCATATCTTCTAATTTCATGTTAGTCAAGTAATCAACTTTAATTTTAAAACCTTCTTTTTAAAAATTGATTTTCAATCATATCTTCTCTATCATATCTTTTCAATCACATCTTTTTCAAAAATTAATTTTCAATCATATCTTTTTGATTTCTAATTTCAAAATCTTTTTCAAAAATCACTTAATTTCTTTCCCAATTTCAATTTTTGAAAATCATCAATCAAATTTTCAAAATTTCTTTTAATTATTTCAAAATCTTTTACTTTAATTTCGAAAATTCTTCCCCTCTTCTCACATCCTTCTATTTAAGGACTAACACTCCTCCACTATCAATAATTCAAACTCTATCCCTCTTGATAAGTTCGAATTCTTCTCTTTCTACCTTCTCCTTCTATTCTTCTTTTCCTCTGACACTTCAATGAATCTATATACTGTAACATAGAGGATT
Source organism: Arachis ipaensis (assembly GCF_000816755.2). Classification (NCBI taxonomy): domain Eukaryota; kingdom Viridiplantae; phylum Streptophyta; class Magnoliopsida; order Fabales; family Fabaceae; genus Arachis; species Arachis ipaensis. The sequence continues at coordinate 25,701,177 of NC_029794.2, read as the reverse complement.
CCATACTTTCTTGTTCTCTTCTCTTTCATATGAGCAGGAGCAAAGACAAAGGCATCCTTGTTAAAGCTGATCCTGAACCTGAAAGGACCTTGAAGAGAAAGCTAAGAGAAGCTAAAGCACAAATCTCTCTAGAGGGCCTAACAGAGCTCTTCAAGGAGGAAGAAGCCATGGCAGCCGAAAACAACAACAATGCCAACAATGCAAGGAAGGTGCTTGGTGACTTTACTGCACCTACTCCCGACTTCTATGGGAGAAGCATCTCAATCCCTGCCATTGGAGCAAACAACTTTGAGCTTAAACCTCAATTAGGTTCTCTAATGCAACAGAATTGCAAGTTTCATGGACTTCCATTGGAAGATCCTCATTAGTTCTTAGCTGAATTCTTGCAAATCTGTGACACTGTCAAGACCAATGGGGTTGACCCTGAAGTCTACAGACTTATGCTCTTCCCTTTTGCTGTAAGAGACAGAGCTAGGACATGGTTGGATTCATAACCCAAAGAAAGCCTGAACTCTTGGGAAAAGCTAGTCAATGCCTTCTTGGCAAAGTTTTTTCCACCTCAAAAATTGAGCAAGCTTAGAGTGGAAGTCCAAATCTTCAGACAGAAGGAAGGAGAATCCCTCTATGAAGCTTGGAAAAGAATCAAGCAATTGATCAGAAGGTGTCCTTCTGACATGCTTTCAGAATGGAGCATCATAGGTATCTTCTATGATGGTCTGTTTGAACTGTCCAAGATGTCATTGGACAGCTCTGCTGGAGGATCTCTTCATCTAAAGAAGACGCCTGCAGAAGCTCAGGAACTCATTGAGATGGTTGTAAATAACCAATTCATGTACACTTCTGAAAGAACCCTGTGAATAATGGGACAAATAAGAAGAAAGGAGTTCTTGAGATTGATACTTTGAATACCATACTGGCTCAGAATAAAATATTGACTCAGTAAGTCAATATGATTTCTCAAAGTCTGTCTGGAATGCAAGCTGCACCAGGAAGTACTAAGGAAGCTTCCCCTGAAGAAGAAGCTTATGATCCTGAGAACCCAGCAATGGAAGAGGTGAATTACATGGGAGATTCCTATGGAAACACCTATAATCCTTCATGGAGAAATCATCCAAATCTTTCATGGAAGGATCAACAGAGGCCTCAACAAGGCTTCAACAACAATAATGGTGGAAGAAATAGGTTTAGCAATGGCAAACCTTTTCCATCATCTTTTCAGCAACAGACAGAGAATTCTAAGCAGAGCCACTCTGAATTAGCAACTGTAGTCTCTGATCTAATTAAAACCACTCAAAGTTTCATGACTAAAACAAGGTCCTCCATTAGAAATTTAGAGGCACAAGTGGGTCAGTTGAGTAAGAAAGTTACTGAACTCCCTCCTAGTATTCTCCCAAGCAATACAGAAGAGAATCAAAAGAGAGAGTGCAAGGCCATAAATACGTCTCACATGGCCAAACTTGGAGAGGAGGAAGAGGTAGTGATCTCCACTGAGGAAGACCTCAATGGACATCCGCTGGCCTCCATGGAATTCCCTGATGAGAAACCATGGGAATCTGAGGCTCACACAGAGACCATAGAGATTCCATTGAATTTACTCCTGCCATTCATGAGCTCTGATGAGTATTCTTCCTCTGAAGAGGATGAAGATGTTACTGAAGAGTAAGTTGCTACGTACTTTGGAGCAATTATGAAGCTAAACGCCAAGTTATTTGGTAATGAGACTTAGGAGAATGAACCTCCATTGCTCACTAAAGAACTGGATGACTTGACTAGGCAGAAATTATCTCTGAAGAGACAAGATCCTGGAAAGTTCTCAATACCTTGTACCATAGGCACCATGACCTTTGTGAAGGCTCTGTGTGACCTAGGGTCAAGTATAAACCTCATGCCTCTCTCTGTAATGGAGAAGCTAGGGATCATTGAGGTACAAGCTGCAAGAATCTCACTGAAGATGGCAGACAATTCAAAGAAATAGGCTTATGGACTTGTAGAGGATGTCCTAGTAAAGGTTGAAGACCACTACATCCCTGCTGATTTCATAATCCTAGAGACTGGGAAGTGTGTGGATGAATCCATCATCCTTGGCAGACCCTTCATAGCCACAGCAAAAGCTGTAATTGATGTTGACAGAGGAAAATTGATCATTCAAGTGAATGAAGACTCCCTTGTGTTTAAAGCTCAAGGATATCCCTCTGTAATCATGGAGAGGAAGCATGAAGAGCTTCTCTCAATACAGAGTCAGACAGAGCCCCCACAGTCAAACTCTAAGTTTGGTGTTGGGAGGTTCCAACATTCCTCTGAACATCTGTGAGGCTCCATGAGAGCCCACTGTCAAGCTATAGACATTAAAGAAGCGCTTGTTAGGAGGCAACCCAATCTTTAATTATCTATGTTAAATTTCTATTTTCTTTTGTTATTTTATGTTTTTTGTAGGTTGATGACCATGTGAAGTCACAAAAACAATTGAAAAAGCAAAAAAAGATTGAAAAACAGAATGAAAAACAGAACACCCTGGAGGAGAAACTTACTAGCGTTTAAACGCCAGTAAGGGTAGCAGAATGGGCGTTAAACACCTAGTCTAGCACCATTCTGGGCGTTTAACGCCAGAAATGGGCACCAGACTGGTGTTTAACGCCGGGAATGGGTAAGAAGCTGGCGTTAAACGCCAGAAATGGGCAGCAGTCTGGCGTTTAACGCCAGGATTGGCAGAAAGGCGCATTTTTGCACGCCACTTGGTGTAGGGATGAGATATCCTTGACACCTCAGGATCTGTAGACCCCACAGGATCCCCACCTACCCCACCTCTCTCTCTCTCTTCTTCACCCATTCACCAATCACCTCAATACCTCTTCCCCAAAAACCCCCCACCTATCAAATCCCACCATTCTCTTCACCACTCACATCCATCCTTCATAAAACCCCACCTACCTCACCATTCAAATTCAAACCACTTTCCCACCCAAACCCACCCATAATGGCCGAACCATACCCCCTCTCCACTCCTATATAAAACCATCTTCACTCCTTCATTTTCACACAACATACACACTACTTCTCCCCCTTGGCCGAAACACTAAGCCCCATCTATCTCCTCTATTTCTTCTTCTTCTACTCTCTTCTTTCTTCTTTTGCTCGAGGACGAGCAAACCTTCTAAGTTTGGTGTGTTAAAAGTGTTGCTTTTTATTTTTCCATAACCATTTATGGCACCTAAGGCCGGAGAAACCTCTAGAAAGAAGAAAGGGAAGGCAAAAGCTTCCACCTCCGAGTCATGGGAGATGGAGAGATTCATCCCAAGGGTGCACCAAGACCACTTCTATGAAGTTGTGGCCAAGAAGAAGGTGATCCCCGAGGTCTCTTTCAAACTCAAAAAGGGTGAATATCCGGAGATCCGACATGAGATTCGAAGAAGAGGTTGGGAAGTTCTCACCAACCCCATTCAACAAGTCAGAATCTTAATGGTTTAAGAGTTCTATGCCAATGCATGGATCATCAAGAACCATGATCAAAGTGTGAACCCAGACCCAAAGAATTGGCTTACAATGGTTCGGGGAAAATGCTTAGATTTTAGTCCGGAGAATGTAAGGTTGGCATCAACTTGCCCATGATGCAAGGAAATGCACACCCCTACACTAGAAGGGTCAACTTTGATCAAAGGTTGGACTAAGTCCTCATAGACATCTGTGAAGAGGGCGCTCAATGGAAGAGAGATTCAAGAGGGAAGCCAGTTCAACTAAGAAGGCATGACCTCAAGCCCGTGGCTAGGGGATGGTTGGAGTTCATCCAACGCTCAATCATTCCCACTAGCAACTGGTCTGAAGTTACTATAGACCGGGCTATCATGATCCATAGCATCATGATTAGGGAGGAAGTAGAAGTTCATGAAGTTATATCCCAAGAACTCTACAAGGTGGCGGACAAGTCCTCTACTTTGGCAAGGTTAACCTTCCCTCATCTCATTTGTCACCTCTGCAATTTAGCTGGAATTGACAGAGAGGAAGACATCCTCATTGATGAGGATAAGCCCATCACTAAGAAAAGGATGGAGCAAACAAGAGATCCCACTCATGGACATGAGGAAATTCCTCACCATGAAATCCCTGAGATGCCTCAAGGGATGCATTTTCCTCCACAAAACTATTGGGAGCAAATCAACACCTCCCTAGGAGAATTAAGTACCAACATGGGACAACTAAGGGTGGAGCACCAAGAGCATTCCATCCTCCTCCATGAAATTAGAGAAGACCAAAGAGTCATAAGAGAGGAGCAACAAAGGCAAAGAAGAGACATTGAGGAGCTCAAGCACTCCATAAGATCTTTAAGAGGAAGAACTAGCCGCCATCACTAAGGTGGACCCGTTCTTTAATCTCCTTGTTCTTTATTTCCTGTTTTTCGAATTTTTATGCTTTATGTTTATTTATGCTTGTGTCTTTATTACATGATCACTAGTGTCTAAGTGTCTATATAAAATTGATTCTTGAAGCAAGAAAAAGCAGTGAAAAGCTTGCAGAAAAAAATATATATATGCGAAAAAAAATGAATGAAGAAAAAAAAGAGAAAGAAAGAAAAAGAAAAAACAAGCAGAAAAAGCCAATAGCCCTTTAAACCAAAAGGCAAGGGTAAAATAAAAAGGATCCAAGGCTTTGAGCATCAGTGGATAGGAGGGCCCACAGGAATAAATTCCTGGTCTAAGCGGCTAAACCAAGCTGTCCCTAACCATGTGCTTGTGGCGTGAAGGTGTCAAGTGAAAACTTGAGACTGAGCGGTTAAAGTCGTGGTCCAAAAGCAAAACGAGTGTGCTTAAGAGCTCTGGAAACCTCTAATTGGGGACTCTAGCAAAGCTGAGTCACAATCTGAAAAGGTTCACCCAATTATGTGTCTGTGGTATTTATGTATCCGGTGGTAATACTGGAAAACAAAATGCTTTGGGTCACGGCAAAGACTCATAAAGTAGTTGTGTTCAAGAATCAACATACTTAACTAGGAGAATCAATAACACTATCTGGATTCTGAGTTCCTATAGAAGCCAATCATTCTGAACTTCAAAGGATAAAGTGAGATGCCAAAACTGTTCAGAAGCAAAAAGCTAAAAGCCCCGCTCATATAATTAATACTGATCTTCATAGATGTTTTTGGAATTCATTGTATATTCTCTTCTTTTTATCTTATTTGATTTTCAGTTGCTTGGGGACAAGCAACAATTTAAGTTTGGTGTTGTGATGAGCGGATAATTTATACGCTTTTTGGCATTATTTTTAGTATATTTTTAGTATATTTTAGTTAGTTTTTATTATGTTTTTATTAGTTTTTAAATAAAAATTACATTTATGGACTTTACTATGAGTTTGTGTGTTTTTTTGTGATTTCAGGTATTTTCTGGCTGAAATTGAGGGACCTGAGCAAAAATCTGATTCAGAGGATGAAAAAGGACTGCAGATGCTGTTGGATTCTGACCTCCCTGCACTCGAAGTAGATTTTCTGGAGCTACAAAAGTCCAATTGGTGCGCTCTCAATTGCGTTAGAAAGTAGACATCCTGGGCTTTCCAGCAATATATAATAGTCTATATTTTTTTCGAGATTTGATGGCCCAAACAGGCGTTCCAAGTCAGCTTAAGAATTCTGGCGTCAAAACGCCAGAACTGGCACAAAAGCTGGAGTTAAACGCCCAAACTGGCACAAAAGCTGGCGTTTAACTCCAAGAAAAGTCTCTATACATGAAAGCTTCAATGCTCAGCCCAAGTACACACCAAGTGGGCCCGGAAAAAGATTTCTGCATTAATTACCTATTTCTTTAACTCTAGGCTACTAGTTTTCTATAAATAGGACCTTTTGCTATTGTATTTATATACTTTTACAAAGATACTTTTACAAAAAAGACTTTGATAGACCTTTTCACGTTTGGGGGCTGGACTCACGGCCATGCCTAGACCCTTTTGTTCTTATGTATTTTCAACGGTGGAGTTTCTACACATCATAGATTAAGGTGTGGAGCTCTGCTATTCTTCATGAACTAATGCAAAGTACTATTATTTTTCTATTCAACTCAAGTCTATTTCTTCTCCAAGATATTCATTCGCACCCAAGAACCTGATGAATGTGATGATTATGTGACACTCATCACCATTCTCACCTATGAATGCGTGCCTGACAACCACTTCCGTTCTACATGCAAACAAGCTTGACTGTGTATCTCTTGGGTTTCTAATCTAAGATTAGAACCTTCGTGGTATAGGCTAAAATTATTGGCGGCCATTCCTGAGATCCGGAACGTCTAAACTTTTTCTGTGGTATTCTGAGTAGGATCTGGGAAGGGATGACTGTGACGAGCTTTAAACTCGTGAGTGTTGGGCGTGTGACAGACGCAAAAGGATCAATGGATACTATTCCAACATGATCGAGAACCGACAGATGATTAGCCGTGCGGTGACAGCATGCATAGAACATTTTCACTGAGAGGACGGAAAGTAGCCATTGACAACGGTGATGCCCAACATAAAGCTTGCCATGAAAAGGAGTATGAATGATTGGAAGAAGGCAATAGGAAAGCAGAGGTTCAGGAGGAACAAAGCATCTTCATACGCTTATTTGAAATTCCTACCAATGAATTACATAAGTATCTCTATCTCTATCTTTATTTTATGTTTTATTTATCTTTAATTATCAATCCTCCATAACCATTTGAATCTGCCTGACTGAGATTTACAAGATGACCATAGCTTGCTTCAAGCCGACAGTCTCCGTGGGATCGACCCTTACTCACGTAAGGTATTACTTGGACGACCCAGTGCACTTGCTGGTTAGTTGTGCGGAATTGTGACAAAGTGTGATTCACATTTGAGAGCTCCAATTCTTTGGCGCCATTTTTGATGATCACAATTTCGTGCACCAGGCTACACTTCATAGGCCACGTTTTCTTGTTTCTTTCTTTTCTTCACCTACAGGTAATTAAAACAACCAATCAAAGTATCACCAAATTCACAAGGTTTATAAATCATTCAAAAACCAATTAATTTTAGCTTAAACCTCATGATTTAGTGTCAAATAAAGGATGGTTGATTGATTCAACAAAACCATGCAAATTCACTCCAAACTACTTACTTATAATGCAAGAAAGTGCATAAAACCTAATGAAACAAGTGAAAAATGCTTGAAAAGCTAGCATAAGATGACTTGTCATCACAACACCAAACTTAAACCTTGCTTGTCCCCAAGCAAGCACTAAACATAAGAGAAAATGAAATGAAACAGAGAAGTATGCATGCCCTTATTTAGCAGATAATTGAACTTGGTTCATGGGGTTTTATGCAGATCAATGGTAGCTCATTTATTACTTGCTGCTATATAAGAAATGTTCCTTCAAAGGTTCGCTAGACTTGCCGCTATATTGTCTTACTTTTGCTTGATCCCTTGCTGGTTTTTCCTTCTTTACTTTGCTTAGAAAGCTTATTACTTGATAAAGGCTTGGTGGCAAATGTTGCAGTAGCCTTTTGGCTCAATTTTTGCTCAATATTTCTTCACCACAGGCACATGGCTCACAATTTCTTCCTAGGAACATTGATGCCCAGCATCTCTTTGGATCACTAAATGTTTTGTAGTTAGGTTGCTCTTGATGGTGGACTTTTGGTTGGCAATCCCAAAGTAGTTGATCTAAGTGGCCAAGTTTCAAAATACTCCTCAGAACCTACTTGTCCAAGCATATCCTAGTACAAAAACACCACAGGCATATGTCCTAGGGTCCAAGCTATTGGTGTCTAGCCTTATTGTTTGTTTCCTTGCCAATTCTTGGTTCTTTTTCTTTCTTTTCTTTTTCTTTTGATTCATTCTCAAGGGAACTTTCATTAATTGACAGATTATAGCAGCAAACTAACTCACACTTCAAGGAACATGTTATTATGCAGCTTTTTGTTTTATGAGTTAACAATTAAATCAAACAAATACCACCACTAAATTTCATTCTAATTTCTACAACATTGAACAATCACTTTTCTAAATCAAACATTTTTCTTTTATTCATTACAGCAAGGAACAGAACAAAATTCAAGCTAATGATGGATGACAAAAATTATGCAGATCCAATTATTTCTCAGCAAACATTTTCACTTGCATTTAATTGAATACTTCAACAAGACATATAGGGCTTTCCAAATTGAAATACTTCAAAGCAACAAGGATTAGGTGTCAATACAACATGTGGAGAATGTCCCTCAGCTTTTCCTTCTGTCATCATTATTTTTTTCTATATTGTACTTCCTTTGGACAATGATGTAGATTCCCTTCACTTTGAATGTTTTCCTGCATAATCCTCAAGAGTTGCTTGTTTCTCAAGCCCTTAGGCAACTGGTTAGTATGCAAAGATTATTTGTGGGCTTTTGAACTTACTTTGGTATGTGAAAACCAAACTTAGTCTCTTGCTAATGCTTCTCATGCATCAAATTAACTATATGTGAAACCTTTCTGTCTTTGCTAAAGGTAATAGAACCAAAGACTAGAAAACAGCAGATTGGTTAAATGATTTATCTGATTGCTTGGAGCTAGCATTATGCAGAAGGTGAGAATGTGTTTTATGATGAGATTTTTGGTGGAACACCAAACTTAGAATCCTTCATTATCCCTTAAATTATTTTGGTGTGCAACACCAAACTTAGCTCCTTGTAATACAGATAAAACTAATTAACCTTTTTATTGAGATGTCTATGAAAAGAAAACTACCTCAGGTTGGGTTGCCTCCCAACAAGCGCTCTTTTATTGTCACTAGCTTGACATTCTCCATTCTTGCTCAACTCAAATTCTGAACCTCTTTTTCTTTGTCCCATTGACCTCCTAAGTAAGGCTTTGCTTTGTGCCCATTTGCTGTGAACTGGCTTTTTGTTGCTTCATCTAACAATTCAAGGCTTCCATAAGGGAGAACCTTTGTCACCAAGTAAGGGCCAGTCCATTTGGATTTGAGCTTGCCAGGGAAAATTTTGAGCCTGGAGTTATATAGGAGTACTTACTATCCTGGTTTGAACTCCTTCCTTGAGATCTTCTTGTCATGCCACCTCTTGGCCTTTTCCTTGTATATCTTAGCATTGTCATAAACTTCTAGCCTAAACTCATCCAACTCTTTTAGTTGTAGTAGTCTCTTCTCCCCCGCTGCATGAGAATCAAGGTTGAGAAGTTTAGTGGCCCAGAATGCTTTATGCTCAAGCTCTACAGGGAGGTGACAAGATTTGCCATATAGCAGCTGAAAAGGGAATTTTCCAATAGGAGTTTTGAATGCTATCCTGTATGCTCAGAGTGCATCTTCCAGCTTTCTGGCCCAATCTTTTCTAGTGGCTCCCACAGTCTTCTCTAGAATCCTCTTCAATTCCCTATTTGCAAGCTCAGCCTGGCTGACGAGAGAACTTTTGCGTGGTCTAGAAATTTGTGGATTAATCCTCGTTGCAAGTATAGTTTCTAAACCTTCAAAAGTCCTTTCATACAAACGTTTTGGTTGTCACAAGTAACAAACCCCTAAATAAATCGTTAACCGAAGTATTCAAATCTCGGGTCGTCTTCTCAAGGAACTGCAGGAAAGTATGTTCTTATTATTGGTTATGGAGATTGTAAATTCGGGGTTTCAAGAATGAGGAACAAATATGACAAATAATTTAAATAGCAATTAAAATAAATAAATACTATAAAGCAAACTTTTGTCAAGGGATGAGAAATTGGAAGTCCAAATTAGTTACCCTTCTCAACAATAAAGAAGATTGAATCTTAATTCCACTTAGTTAACCTTTGCTAAAGCAAAGGAAAGTCAAGGGATTAATTAGTTTGACCTTCGAATCCTATTTATTTCCTAAGAAAAGATTGAGATTATTGAAAGTCAATTCAATTAGCAAAGATAACAGTTATCAATTACGTTGAGCTAAGATAACTCCTGAGTTACTGATTTCTTAACCAAGACCAAAAATGAAAATGTAAATTTGCTGGAATAAAAATATCTTCAGATTGAAAGCAATGGTGACACAAATAAAAGAGAGCAATAATAAACTGAAATACCTCAAATAACATTAATTCAAATAATCTGGAACATAGAAGAATTCATAAATTAAATGGCAAAAGTAAATAATCAACTAAAGTAATGGAATGAATAAAAGTGAAAGGGAAGCTTAAAGTAAAGGAACATTAAACCTGGGATCGAGAGTCACTCCTAAAATTAAGAGAAATCATAAATCCTAAGAGAGTGAGGAGAGAACCTCTCTCCAAACTAAATCTAAATCATGAGAAGTAACTAAATTGGCGAGCTCCCTCTGAATGGATGCATTCCCTCACTTCATAACCTCGGTCTATGCCTTCTGGACTTGGATTTGGGCCAAAAAGGGATTCAGAAATCGCTGGGAGCGTTTTCTACAATTTCTGGTGTGTGGCCTCTATCACGCGTTCGCGTGGGTCACGCGGTCGCGTCAGTCATGCGGCCGCGTCATATGTGTTTTGCTTAAGGCGCGCGGTCGCGTCAGTCATGCGGCCGCATCGCTGTTGATTCACGCTTGGCATGCGTCTGCGTCGCCCATGCGATCGCATGGATGCCAGTTTCTCCAAAAACTCCGTTTTGTGCTTTCCTTCCATTTTTTTGTATGTTTTCTTTCCATTCTTTGAGTCATTCCTACCTTAGAAGATCTGAAACTACTCAACACACTAATCACGGTATCGAATGATAATAAGGATAATTAAAATAATTAATTTTTTTAAGCATAGGAAATATGCTTTTCACATACATCACATAATAAGGAAGGAGAAGTAAAATCATGCAATTAATATGAATAAGTGGGTGAAGGATTGAATAAATCACTCAATTTAAGCACAAAATATATCATAAAATATGGGTTTATCAACCTCCCCACACTTAAACAATAGCATGTCCTCATGCTAAATCCAAGGTGAAAAGTAAGGTTAAAGTGATGGAATGTCATGTAATGCAATCTAATCTAAATGCAACTACCTAAATGAATGATGCATCATACAATTCTAATTTTTATTCACTTGTATATAAAGCTTGCATGTAGTTAAATTAATTCACATTCTCAAGGAGTCATGTATATATATAGCCAAACCTTAGATAGTGATAAAGTGCCTTTACAATTGAAATGGGAGAGAAAAGCATTTTATAAACTTTGCAAGATAATTAATAATTTAAACATAGATAAATGTTAATGAGCTATTGAACCCTCACTGGATTTTGTGTTTACTCTCTAATTACTCAGTGTTTATTGGGTTAATCACTCTATTCTTCTTTTTTTATTCTTACTTTCCATAACTTTGTTCTTCATCTAACCAATCAACAATCATAGAATATAGTCATACCAAAAATCATGAGGTCTTTAAGTAAGGTTGTAATGGGGTCAAGGTAAATGTAAGGGTATATGTATAAGGCTAAGTGAGCTAATAAGTGAATCCTTAATTAGACTAAGATCTCACCTAACATACATACTTTCTAAATCAAAGCTTCTTTACCTATTTTCCATATTTTCTCACTTTTGATGTTACATGCTCATATCTCAATGTTTATTTTTACCCCATGTGCATTGCTTTATTTCACAATTGGGGAATTCTTTTTGTGTCCCCTTTATTCAAATACTGAAAAATAAAATCTTCCTTTTTTTATTGCACATAGTAATTCAATTATTTTGATTTCACATGAGCATGCTTCCCAAAAATTCTTATTTTGAATTATTTTAATTCTTTTCTACCCTTTTGTTTTTATCATCCATGTTCCCAATAGGTTTTCCCACACTCAAAACTATACATAATTTTCTATCTTAAGCTAACCAAGGATTCAACTTGGGATTTTATTTTGTTTTTCTGCTTAAGGCTAGTAATGTGGCTAATAGAATAAAAGGGGATTTAAAAGCTCAAGGAGGCTAACAAGGGTGATGTGAAGGGTAGGCTATTTTGGGATAAGTGAGCTAAAATCAAATAATGGCCTCAATCACTCTCTTGGTATGTATTTCTATTCTGTAATCGGACATATAGATTAAAACAAAGTAAAGAACACCAGAATATAAAAGAAGGGCAGAACACACAGGAATAAAAATTATGGTTTGAATGTAACCATACAATTAAGCTCAAAACTCACAGGCTATGTGTTCTCTAGCTCAAAAATTATTTATCAGATATGTATGTCATACAGGTTTAGTTAAAAATTCCCATTATTCTCAATGTAAAACTTATATTGAATGGCTTTAAAGTTCTAGTGTTTCTCTTTGATGAAATGTTGTTAACTAACTAACATGTAATGCTATATATACAAGGTGTGTGGATTGTTTTGATTCTGTTAAAGTCTCTAGTTTACTTTCTTTTTCTTTTCAATCTATTCCGAGTTATCTTATACTAAAAAGGGTAAACTATACTAATCAATCCACAATTTCTATAACTAACAAGTTAGAATTGCAACTAAACTAAGTGGCTAAAATATGAACTAAAAAATGCAAAATACAGAAATAGAGTATAAATACATGAAAATAGAAATGTATAAGTACTGAAAAATAGAAATAAAAAGAAAAATACAAAAAATAGCAAAATAAATAAAAAGAGTATGTAGTGGTTCACCAAAAAAAAGAACGCCAGAGATGGCGACCTCCCCAAACTTAAAATGTAGCATCGTCCCTGATGCTCACTCAAGCAGGGTGTGAAGGGGTGTCATCACCGGATGGACGGGTAGCTGGGGTCTCTGAGGTGGTGATCTGAGGGTCTGACTGCTGTGGAGGAGGTGCTGACTGAAGAGGGATCTCAGGGTCTACAGCCTGAATCTGAGGCGGAGCCTCCTGATGGTGTGCTGCCTGCTGGGTGCCTGCCTGCTCTACCTCGCTCTGTGGATGGGTCTCTGCCTCGGGATCATCTGCCTCCTCCTCAGATGCCTCGGATGGTGTGTCAGGCTCGGAGGGGATGTCACCAGATTGTATCATCAGCTTCAGGTGCTCTTAGCGTCGCTTGTTGCGACGCTCCATCTGGTCAAGCTGTCAAAACAGGCGGTGCACTAGATGATAGATGGGCTCTGGGGCAGGTGGTGGTGGCAGTGTAGCTGTAGAGGAAGAGGGGCCGGCAGATGGTATGGCAGTGTCACCAGGAGCAGTGAGGAATGGAGGTCTGTAGCCCAAGGCCAGAAAGTTCCTGCTTTGCGGGATAATCTTCTTGCATTCTGTAGCAGGTGGCCTCTCATCAGCATCCTCCCAAGGCACGTCAGCTCGACGGCCTAGCTGTGTGATCAAATATGGAAAAGAAAGAGTGCCTCGGACGTGGACCCTGGCCATGTAGAATCGGATAAAGCGTGGCAGGTACAGGTCCTTATCCTCCATCACACACCATAGGAGGGTGATCATAGCGGCTGGTATCTCAGTCTCGTGAGTACTCGGCATAATGAAGTTGCTAAGTATCTGATGCCATAGCCGAGCCTCATCATTCAGGTAAATGCGCTTGATTCTCTTTGGCATGGTGGTGTTCTAACCCATGATCCAAGGAACGGTTGGGTCAAGGGCTATCCGGGCCTTTAGTGCATCCCAATCAAACTTCATAAAGCGCATGTCTTCCTCAGCTTTCTGATAACCATCTAGCTGATCAGTCTTAGGAAGAAGCTTCAAAACATCTTCAATGGCCTCTTCAATAACCAGAATCTGCTTCCCTCTGAGGTTCACTGCATCTAGGGAAGTCTTGAAGTAATTGCAGTAGAATTCTCTAACCCAAGATGCATTGACCTCAGACAGGTTTCTCTCCAAAAAGAACCAGCCTCTTTGTTTGATCTGATCAGAGGTGTATTGCTGGAGTTCTCCTGGGATCTTCAGAGTCCTCTCCAGGTATAGGTTTCTGGAGTTTGCAAACACCAGATACTTCAGCTCACAGTATCGGTTTGCAAACTTCACTGGGTCATTAGCAGGGAGCAGCTGGTCGGCCTTCTCCTGCGGGGTGAAGTTTTTCTCCCACCAGGAGGTATCATGCATGAGATCTATGATAGACATAGATGATTCTCCTCTTTTACGTTTGCCAGTGGTAGCCTTTCCTTTTCCCTTTCTCTGGGAATCTGACATCCTGGAAAATAGAAAACCAGGATATAATAAAAATAGGAAAACAAATAGGCAAATAGTCAAAAGAAACACAAAGTGGCAAAGGAGAATTAGAATGAGGTAAATGAGTTAAGTAAATGTGCATTAAGGATTGAATAGGAGTTAAAAGTTCGAAAAGAAAAATTTACAATCCAAAATGGAATAGAATTCATGTGAAATAGAAAAATAAACATCATGCCTTGGTTAGAATGTTAAGAAAAAGTGAAAGAAAATCAGAAAAGAAGTTTTTGAAAGGTTAGGTTAGTTAGAATTGAAAAAGAGTTTAGGAAGGGAAAATTAGTGAGTTAGTAGAAGTGGGTTAAAGTAAGTGGCATAATGAAAATATTCCAAGTAACAAGTATTCACAGTTAGAAGCGAAAAGTAACTCATATCCAAACAAGTAAAACAGTTTGATGATGATTCAAATAGATATAGAGAAAGCAGAAATTTGGAATCAAACATCAAAAATGCAATGTAGGAACCAGGAAATCAAGAAGGACAAGAAAACTTGCCCGGGCATTCATGAATGGTTTGGTTAAAGCAGAGTAAAACAGATTTCAAAATGGCAAAACCAAAACATGAAAGGAAATATTTTACAGAAATTTGGACAGCATTCCGGCTAAAATTGGATTGTCCCGGAAAATAAACAGCAGTCAAATAGTTCATATGAATCAAAATTAAAGCTGTACTTACATATAAGGAATATAAACATAAAAATTCAGAGTAAAGAGCAGCATGAAACAAGAAATTATATCATATGAAGAAAACTAACAGCACAGCATCAGCAGAATTGCGAAAATAAAGAAACAAGAAAAAAGAACAGTGCAATTAAACAGACCTAAATCCACTAACCACATCCTAGGCTACCTAACATCCTAAAATCCACTACAACATGCATATCTAACTAGCCTAAAGATGAACAACAACAGAAAAGAAAAATAGGAACCAACAATGAAAGGATAAAAAGGTGGCGTTTGGCAGAATCTGGTAGGCGAACTAGGGAGAATGGGCAGAAAGGTGGCTGGGGGTGGTGGTGACGGCGTCTGGTGCGGCGGAGAAGGGCGGCGTGGCGACAGTGATGCTGTTCGGAGGGGCAGGGAGGGAAAGGAGGGGTAATGGAGGTAGGGGAGAGGGGAAGGGGTGGGTGGCGGATGGGGGGCGCGCGGCTGGGTGATGCCAGGGCATCTTGGCCAGTTTCACTGACCTTTTCTTTGTGGTTGGCGGTGGCGTGGTGGTGGCTGGGTGGTGATGGTTGGATTGGAGGAAAAGAGAGGGAGAAGAAAGGTTTGGGGAGGGGGGTGCGATTGGTAGGGTTCGCGTGGCTGGGGGGGTTATAAATTTGAATCCACGCGGCCACGTGGGGGACGCGGTCGCGTGGCTGGAGCGAAAAAGGGTGTGATGCGATCGCGTGGATGGTAAAAAGAGTGAATGACGCGATCGCCTGAGGCATGCGATCGCGTCGCTGGAATTTGTGCTAAACCCACAAATCCAGCGTCATTTCAACGCAACTCTCTGACTCCTTTTGGGATGTGATGCAATCCATGCGACGCGATCGCGTCGCTCACGCGATCGCATGGGATTGGGTGTGTGCAGGTGACGCGATCGCGTGAGGGACGCGATCGCGTGGGTCATTTGTGCGAAACGCACAATGGCCGCATGATTCCAGCCTAACTTTCTGGACGTTGGATCTTTACACCGATCTCCAGGTCACGCGGCCGCGTGGATGACGCGGTCACGTGGGTAATTTTTTACGCCATTTGACGCAATCGCATGGATGATGCGGTCGCGTGGAGCACCTTCTTCTCTTTTTTTTTATGCAGTATGCAGAATGCAATGATTAATATGAATGCGATGCAGAATTCCAGGTTCAATATTATAAAATAAAATAAAACTTGAAATCAAACAAAACGAAATAAAAATTGAAAAATGAACGATCATACCATGGTGGGTTGTCTCCCACCTAGCACTTTTAGTTAAAGTCCTTAAGTTGGACATTGGAGGGGCTTCCTGTTATGGCGGCTTATGTTTAAATTCATCTAAAAATCTCCACCAATGTTTGGAATGCCAATAGCCTCCGGGGTCCCAAACTAGGCATGTAAAGCTCCTGAGCAGCTTCAAACAAATTTTTAGGCTCCCGGAATGACGAATGTCGGAATAGATTCCAGGATCCCAAACTTTGCTTTTAAATCTGCCTCCGTCTTGATCTATATTTTTCCATCCGGGCAGTTTAGAAAGTAGATTCTCACCATGGTGACCAAACGTTTTCCGAGATCCATTCAATTGAACATGATACCAATCCGTGCACTTCAAGTTGAAGCGTGAAACCTTATTAAACCCTGTGCACCAGCTCTGAGCACGAGCCATTTCCCTCTTACTCTTAAAGCCGCAGAGAGCTCTAAGCTGGCCATCTGTTTCAAGAAAACCGTATTCAAGTGAAAAAGTAAAGTTAAAGGTTAAGGATTGTACCCACTTGAAGCTTGTATTGGGTGGTAATTGCCTTGGGGTAGGTATTTCCGGTGGTTCTGTAAGTTCTACTCCCTTGTGCTCTTCTTTGAATTCCTCCACTTCTTTGCAAGGTTCTTCAAATGCATCTGTGTCCTGGTCAAAGTCTTCTGTGTCTTCCTCATCACTCGAGTCATAGATTGGAGGTTGAGAGAAATCTACCTCTGCATCATCTTCGTATTCATTTGGGGAAGATTCTTCGATCTCAGAGAATTCACTTGTGGATGCAAGTTCATTACTAAGAGAGCTTGACTTGTGACTATCATCATCAAGGAAATTTGTGTCCTGGGTTATTCCGTCTAGTTCTTCATAAATGACTTGCCTTGGGGATTGTGCACTGTCCTCCTTAGCATCAACTGTAATGTCCTTGACAGAGTTCTCCTCAGCTCTGAATTCCCATGGAGGTTCAGCGTCTCCTAGATCTTCAACCAACTCTTCTTCTTGCGTAATGACAGCTTCTTCTACTTGTTCTAGTACGAATTCATTCTCTGTCTTGTCCACTGGAGTTTCTAGTATTTTCTTCATGCTACGCTCTCCGTTAGATTGTCCACATGGGGCTGTGGTTGGTCCTTGGATGTCCGAACGTCTAGAAGCTAATTGAATTACTGCTTGCTCCAGTTGTCGAATGGTTGTTTGAAGTTTATTTACTATTTCCTTGAGGCGAATCTCTGATTCTCGGGGTGATGGATTTGGACATGATACATAGGAAAGTGGTGGTGCTTGGGAGTGATTGGATTGGAACTGGGGTAAATAGGGATCATACAGTGGCGAATGGTGAAGAGAAGCTTGTGAGTGTGGTGGTTCGAGGTTATGTTGAGAGGATGGTCTATAAGCACGGGGTGGGGCTTGTTGGTAGTTACAAGGTTGTCCACCATATCTATCAGCTGGGTATGCATTGTAGAATGGTCGTTGTCCATGATATCTTGGAGGGTGTTGTTGCCTAAAGGGTTGATTAGATCCTCTTGGCTCCATCCATCCTTGATTGGTCTGACCTTGATGCATATTCCTACTGTAACTTCTATTTCCTTCAACAAAGTTAGAACCAAACTCAAAGCGAGAGGGGTGAGAGTTCATAGTAGCAAATAAAATTAAAAAGAAAAAAAAAAACAGAAATAAATAAACAAGTAAAAGAAAAATATTTACAATAACCAATAATAAGGCACACGTTAGCAGTTCCCCGGCAACGGCGCCATTTTGACGAGAGAACTTTTGCGTGGTCTAGAAATTTGTGGATTAATCCTCGTTGCAAGTATAGTTTCTAAACCTTCAAAAGTCCTTTCATACAAACATTTTGGTTGTCACAGGTAACAAACCCCTAAATAAATTGTTAACCGAAGTATACAAACCTCGGGTCGTCTTCTCAAGGAACTGCAGGGAAGTATGTTCTTATTATTGGTTATGGAGATTGTAAATTCGGGGTTTCAAGAATGAGGAACAAATATGACAAATAATTTAAATAGCAATTAAAATAAATAAATACTGTAAAGCAAACTTTTGGCAAGGGATGAGAAATTGGAAGTCCAAATTAGTTATCCTTCTCAATAATAAAGATGATTGAATCTTAATTCCACTTAGTTAACCTTTGCTAAAGCAAAGGAAAGTCAAGGGATTAATTAGTTTGACCTTTGAATCCTATTTATTTCCTAAGAAAAGATTGGGATTATTGAAAGTCAATTCAATTAGCAAAGATAATAGTTATCAATTATGTTGAGCTAAGATAACTCCTGAGTTACTGATTTCTTAACCAAGACCAAAAGGGAAAAAAAATAAATTTGCTGGAATAAAAATGTCTTCAGATTGAAAGCAATGGTGACATAAATAAAAGAAAGCAATAATAAACTGAAATACCTCAAATAACATTAATTCAAATAATTTGGAACATGGAAGAATTCATAAATTAAATGGCAAAAGTAAATAATCAACTAAAGTAATGGAATGAATAAAAGTGAAAGGGAAGCTTAAAGTAAAGGAACATTAAACTTGGGATCGAGAGTCACTCCTAAAATTAAGAGAAATTCTAAATCCTAAGAGAGAGAGGAGAGAACCTCTCTCCAAAATAAATCTAAATCATGAGAAGTAACTAAATTGGTGAGCTCCCTCTGAATGGATGCATTCCCTCACTTCATAACCTCTGGTCTATGCCTTCTGGACTTGGATTTGGGCCAAAAAGGGCTTCAGAAATCGCTGAGAGCATTTTCTGCAATTTCTGGTGCGTGGCCTCTGTCACGCGTCCGCGTGGGTCACGCGGTCGCGTCATTCGGAGCTTTTCTTGTCACGTGGTCGCGTCAGTCATGCGGCCGCGTCATATGTGTTTTGCTTAAGGCGCACGGTCGCGTCAGTCATGCGGCCGCGTCGCTGTTGATTCGCGCTTGGCATGCGTCCGCGTCGCCCATTTGATCGCGTGGATTCCAGTTTCTCCAAAAACTCCGTTTTGTGCTTTCCTTCCATTGTTTTGTATGTTTTCTTTCCATCCTTTGAGTCATTCCTGCCTTAGAAGATCTGAAACTACTCAACACACTAATCTCGGCATCGAATGATAATAAGGGTAATTAAAATAATTAATTTTTTTAAGCATAGGAAACATGTTTTTCACATACATCACATAATAAGGAAGGAGAAGTAAAATCATGCAATTAATATGAATAAGTGGTGAAAGATTGAATATATCACTCAATTTAAGCACAAAATATATCATAAAATATGGGTTTATCACTGGCCATTGGTCTGAGGGTGATATGGTGTGGCTACTTTATGAATCACTCCATATTTGTGAAGGAGTTTCTCCATCTGCTTGTTACAAAAATGACCCCCAACATCACTGACAAGTCCCTTAGGCACTCCATATCTAGTGAAGATGTGCTTCTTTAGGAATTGAAGAATAATTTGTGCATCACATGTGGTTGTGGCTATTACTTCTACCCACTTTGAGACATACTCCACTGCTACCAAAATGTATTTGAAGGAGTAGGAAGGAGGGAAGGGCCCCATGAAATCAATGCCCCAAAGATCAAATAGCTCCACTTTAAGAATGAAATTTTGAGGCATTTCATTCCTTTTTGTCAATCCTCCAGCTCTTTGGCATTCATTACATTGGTGGACAAATTTTTTGGCATCCTTGAAGATGGTTGGCCAATAAAATCCACTCTACAGTATTTTGGCAGCTATTCTCTCTAGTCCAACGTGTCCCCCATAGGCTGAACCATGACAATGCCACAATATATCTTTCATTTCATTTTCTGGGAGACACCTCCTAATCATTCCGTCAGAGCATCTCTTGAATAAAAAAGGTTCATCCCACAAGAACTTCCTTGCTTCATTGAGTAGCTTTTTCACTTGCTGCTTGGAAAAATCTTGAGGTATCTTTCTTCCCACTTTGTAGTTTGCTATGTCAGCAAACCAAGGTGCTTGCTGAATGTGGAAAAGGTGCTTATCAGGGAAATTCTCATTCACTTGCTATGGTCTATCCTGATTGGCTTCTTATGGCACTCTTGATAAATGATCTGCTACTTGATTCTCACTCCCCTTCCTATCTCTCACTTCAATGTCAAATTCTTGTAGTAGCAGCACCCACCTAATAAGCCTTGGCTTTGAATCCTGTTTGGACATTAGATACTTGAGAGCAGCATGGTCAGTATATACTATAACCTTTGAACCGATCAAGTATTGTCTAAACTTATCAAATACATATACAATTGCCAAAAGCTCTTTCTAAGTGGTGGTATAATTTTTGTGTTTCATTCAACACTTTGCTAGCATAATAGATGACATAGTTCAGCTTGTCTTTTTTTTGCCCCAACACAGCACCAATTGCAAGATCACTTGCATCACACATAAGTTCAAAGGGTAGTTTCCAATCAGGGGGTGTGATAATTGGTGTTGTAATGAGTTTTCTCTTAAAAGTTTCAAAGGCATGCTTGCAGTTGTCATCAAAGATAAAAGGGCTATGAATCATTAGCAAATTGCTCAATGGTTTTGCTATTTTTGAAAAATCTTTGATGAACCTCCTGTAAAAGCCAGCATGTCCAAGAAAACTCCTTACTGCTTTCACATTAACAGGTATAGGAAGCTTCTCAATAATTTCTATTTTTGCTTTATCAACTTCTATACCTTTGCTTGACACTTTATGCCCAAGAACTATCCCTTCAGGAACCATGAAATGGCATTTCTCCCAATTCAATATCAGGTTAGTTTCTTGGCATCTTTTCAAAACAAGAGTTAAATGATGCAAGCAAGTGTTAAATGAATTGCCAAAGACAGAAAAATCATCCATGAAGACTTCTAAAAATTTTTCCACCATATCAGAAAAAATGGAAAGCATACACCTTTGGAAGGTGGCTGGGGCATTGCATAGCTGATGAGCGGATAATTTATACGCTTTTTGACATTGTTTTTAGTATGTTTTTAGTAGGATCTAGTTACTTTTAGGGATGTTTTCATTAGTTTTTATCAGAGCACCAAGCTCTGGAGCCATTACCAGGATTTGTTCAAGCCTGGAGATCACAATTTCGTGCACCAAGTTTTTGGCGCCGTTGCCGGGGATTGTTTGAGTTTTCGGCAAGCTTTTGGTCCGGTAACATCAGTGCCAGATTCCCTTTTGATCCGGCAACTGCACCAAGTTTTTGGCGCCGTTGCCGGGGATTGTTCGAGTTTGGACAACTGACGGCTCATCTTGTTGCTCAGATTAGGTAATTTTCTTTTCGTTTTGTTTTCAAAAAAAAAAAATTTTTTTTTACAAATATTTTCAAAAATCTCTCATATGTTTTCGAAAAAAAAAAATAAAAATAAAAATGTTTTCAAAAATTTTATTCAAGATTTTTAAGAATGAATTCTAGTGTTTCATGAAGCATGTGAAGCCTGGCTGGCTGTAAAGCCATGTCTAAATTCTTTTGGACCGAGGCTTCCAAACCATCAGAGGTAAGTTACATACTTGGTAAATGATGAGCAGCAATTTGCTATCAAGATCAATATACTCTGGTGTCACATGCTAAAGCTTGGCTGGCCATTGGCCATGTCTAGTGTTTTGGACTGGAGCTTTCATTGAAAGCTTGGCTGGCTAGTGAGCCATGTCTAATTCCTGGACTGAAGCTTTAGACTAACAATGCAAGATTCCTGGAATTCATATTAAAAATTTTGGAATCCTTATTTTCCTTTTTCAACTAATTTTCGAAAAAAAAAATTTAAAATTACAAAAAATTAGAAAATCATAAAAATAAAAAATATTTTGTGTTTCTTGTTTGAGTCTTGAGTCATATCATAAGTTTGGTGTCACTTGCATATGCATTTTGCATTTTTCGAAAATATCATGCATTCATAGTGTTCTTCATGATCTTCAAGTTGTTCTTGGTAAGTCTTCTTGTTTGATCTTGATGATTTTTTGTTTTGTGTCTTTTCATGTTTATCATATGCATTCTTGAATTCTTAGTGTCTAAGAATTAAAGAATTCTAAGTTTGGTGTCTTGCATGTTTTCTTTGCATTAAAACTTTTCAAAAATATGTTCTTGATGTTCATCATGACATTCAAAGTGTTCTTGGTGTTCATCTTGACACTCATATCATTCATGCATGCATTCATTATTTTGATCTAAAAATTTCATGCATTGCATCATTTTTCTTGTTTTTCCCTTGCATCATAAAAATTCAAAAATCAAAAAAATATCTTTCCCTTTTTCTCTCATCAAATTCGAAAATTTGAGTTGACTTTTTCAAAAATTTTTAAAATCAAGTTGTTTCTTATGAGTCAAATCAAATTTTCAATTTGAAAATCTTATCTTTTTCAAAATCTTTTTCAAAAATCAAATCTTTTTCAAAATTCTTAGTTATTTTCGAAAATTCCGAAAATATTTTTCAAAAATCTTTTTCTTATTTTTATACCAAATTTTCGAAAATAACATAAACAATTAATGTTTTGATTCAAAAATTTTTTTCAAAACTACCTAACTAACTCTCTCTCTCTCTAATTTTCGAAAATATCTTCCCTCTTTTTCAAAAATTTCTTTTTTAC
>NC_029794.2:25661452-25678612 GCF_000816755.2 Arachis ipaensis | reverse complement strand
CACTGACAACGGTGATGCCCTTGCATACAGCCAGCCATGGAAAGGAGTAAGACTGATTGGATGAAGATAGCAGGAAAGCAGAGGTTCAGAGGAACGAAAAGCATCTCCATTCGCTTATCTGAAATTCCTACCAATGAATTACATAAGTATCTCTATCCCTATTTTATTATATAATATTCGAAAACACCATTATCACTTTATATCTGCCTGACTGAGATTTACAAGGTGACCATAGCTTGCTTCATACCAACAATCTCCGTGGGATTCGACCCTTACTCACGTAAGGTATTACTTGGACGACCCAGTGCACTTGCTGGTTAGTTGTATCGAAGTTGTGACAATTATGAATTAAGATCAGAGCACCAAGCTCTGGAGCCATTACCAGGATTTGTTCGAGCCTGGAGATCACAATTTCGTGCACCAATAGCCTAAAGGGCATTCTCCTGTAGGCGAAGACTCCAAATGGGCATGTGAAGGAAGTCTTTTCTTGATCCTTGGGATCCACCACTATTTGATTGTACCCAGAATACCCATCCAAGAAGCAATAATAAGCATGGCCGGCCAGTCTTTCCAGCATCTGATCAATGAATGGGAGGAGAAAGTGATCTTTTCTTGTAGCATCATTCAATCCTCTATAATCTATGCACATCCTCCATCCAGTCACTGTCCTGGTGGGGATCAACTCATTCTTCTCATTGATGATGACTGTCATTCCTCCTTTTTTTGGTAAAACTTGAACCGGGCTCACCCATGAGCTGTCAGAGATTGGAAAGATTATCCCAGCATTCCATAGCTTCATGACTTCTTTTTGAACCACCTCCTTCATGGCTGGGTTGAGCCTTCTTTGGGGTTGAACTACAGGCTTTGATTCTTCCTCTAACAAAATTTTATGCATACAAATGGCAGGGCTGATGCCTTTAATATCCTCAATTGTCCAACCCAAGGCTGTCTTGTGAGCTTTCAACACTTCGATCAACCTTGTTTCTTCTTCCATGTTCAAGGAGGAGTTTATGATTACTGGCAAGGATTCTGCTTCTCCAAGAAACACGTATTTGAGGTGTGGAGGAAGAGGCTTCAGCTCCTGTTTTGGCTTATCCTCATCCTTGTCTTCAATGGATATTTCTACCACTTCCTCTCCTTGTTCCTCCTGGTTGTCATCTTCCAATAACTCATCCTCCACTTCTTCTTCCTGTTGCTCTTGATAGTTGGCTTCAAATATTTCTTCTACCAGACTTTCTATCATATCCACCTTCATGTAGTTCTCTTGCTTAGGGGGGTGTTGCATTGATTTGAAAACATTGATGACCATTTGCTCATTGTGCACCCTGAAGGTCATTTCTCCCTTTTCTACATCAATAGTAGCTCTTGCTGTAGCTAGGAATGGTCTTCCCAAGATAATTGAGTTGTTTTCTTCCCCTTCTGTGTCCAAAATCACAAAGTCCGCAGGGAAGATAAACTCTCCAACCTTCACTAGTAGATTTTCTACAACTTCATTGGGTGTCTTGATTGATCTATCGACCATCACTAGTGACATCCTGGTAGGTTTGATTTCTTCTATGGCAAGCTTTCTCATCATTGAGAGCGGCATCAAGTTGATACTGGCACCTAGATCACAAAGAGCGTTCTCTAATGTCATCTTGCCTATGGTGCATGAAACCACAAAGCTCCCTGGATCTTTAAGCTTTGGTGGGATACCCCTTTGGATCACAGCACTACATTTTTCAGTGAGCATAATGGTTTCCTTCTCATGTCAGCTTATCTTTTTATTGATAAGCTCTTTCAAGAACTTTTCATATAGAGGCATATGCACTAATGCCTCAGCTAGAGGGATATTGATCTCCAATTTCTTGAAGACTTCAAGGAATTTGGAGAAGTGTTGATCCTTGATCTCTTTGTTGAACCTTTGAGGATAGGGTAAGGGAGGTGTGAAGGTCTTCACTCCCTGCCTTTGTTCCTTGGCTGGTTCTTCCATTATTTGCTTCCCTTTCCTTAAATCTTGTGGCTGGTAATCCTTTTCTTGAGCCTGCTTGCCTGCTGTCAACTCTTGTTTGTTGTTGGCATCCTCTTTCTCAGCTTGCTTCTTGTCATTCTCCTTTGGCTTCTTGGTTTCTTCTTCGTCTTTCACCAAGATCTTTCCACTCCTAAGTTGGATGGCTTTGCATTCCTCTTTAGGATTTGGAATGGTATCACTTGAGAGTGAGCTTGTTGACCTTTCAATTACAATTTGCTTAGATAGTTGCCCAATCTGCCTCTCTAGGTTTCTTATTGAGGCTTCCTGATTCTTGCTTGTTATCTCTTGGTTCTTCACCATCTTTTCTATTAATATCTCTAAGTTGGAAATTCTTTGAGTGTCTTGTGATGCTTGTGGCTAGTTGTGAGATGTTGAAGGTTAATGGTAGGTGTTTTGGTTAGTGGTTTAGTTATTGGGTGGATAGTAGCTGGAATTTGGGTGGTTGTTTTGGGATTTTCTATATGAATTATGGTTTGTGTTTTGCTGGTTGTTGTTCTGGTTGTTTCTTGAGTTGTTTTGGTTTGAATTTCTTTGTCATGGTTGTTGGTTTTGAGTGTGGTTATCTCCCCATCTTAGGTTTGGATGGTTCTTCCAAGAAGGATTGTAGGTGTCACCATAAACCTCATTTTAGCCAGAGCCTTGGTTGTTCACATATTGCATCTGTTCTTGCTGCTGATCTTCTTGATTTTCTTCATTTTACCCCCATGTGGTTGATGGCTGGATTGTATTTACTGCTGTAACTTACAGGCTATCAATCCTTTTATCCATTTGCTCAAATTATTGTTTGATTTGCTGCTGCATTATCTTATGTTGAGCTAGGATGGTGTCTACTCCTTCCAACTCTAGCACTCCTTTCCTTTGTGATGGTTGGCGTTGTCTCTGATGGCCAAAGAATTATTGATTGTTTGCCACCATATCAATGAAGTTTTGAGCCTCCTCTGCTGTCTTCATCAATTGTAAGGAGCTTCTTGCTGAATAATCTAGTGCTTCCTGAGCCTTCATAGTCAAACCTTCATAGAAGTTTTGAAGGATGTCCCATTCATTAAACATTTTAGGGGGACATTTTCTAATCAGGACCTTGTACCTCTCTCATGCCTCATAGAGAGATTCAGCATCCATTTGTGTGAATGTTTGCACCTCATTCTTGAGCCTGATGATCCTTTGAGGTGGGTAAAACTTGGCCAAAAATTTATTCACTAGATCCTCCCAGCTAGTGATGCTTCCTTGTGGAAAGGTTTCAAGTCATTGAGCAGCCTTGTCCCTTAATGAGAATGAAAACAGCAACAATTTGTATGTTTCTAGATGCACATCATTAGACTTCTCTGTATCACAAATCCTCAGAAAGGTAGACAAGTGTTGGTTTGGATCCTCCAAAGGGCTTCCTCCATATGAGCAATTGTTCTGTACCAATGTAATGAGCTGGGACTTCAATTCAAAGTTATTTGCATTGACATTTGGGGTAAGGATGCTACTCCCACAATGCCTTGGGTTAGCAAACGTGTAAGAAGCCAAAACTCTTCTCTAAGGTTGACCATTGTTGTTGGCCACTCCTACTGGTGGATTTGTTGGATTTGTTGAGTGTTCCTCCATCTCTTGGAATTCTTCTTCTGAATCCTCTTCTTCTCTAACAATTCCTTTCCCTCTTGCTTCTCTTCTTAACCTTCGAAGAGTTCTTTTGTCAGTTTCACAGAAGGGAGGCATTCCTCTCCTTGCCTCTGTCATAAAACTACAACAACAAGAAACACCAGAGCACTCTGTAGCTTGAGTGCAGTCAGAGTTAGTAGAGATAAAGTCTCAAATAGTTAGTGTGCTAGTTAAAAACAAAGAAAGTAAACAAAAATAAAGAAAAAGTGCTTAATCTAGACCACCACCTTACTTAATCATTGTCAATCTAATCAATCCCCAGCAACGGCACCAAAAATTTGATGTGTGGAAAACGATCCAACACGAAACTCACCGGCAAGTGTATCGGGTCACATCAAATAATAATAACTCACATGAGTGAGGTCGATCCCATAGGGATTGAAGGATTGAGCAATTTTAGTTAGGTGGTTAATTTAGTCAAGCAAACAAGTGGTGATTTGAGTGATTTGTATTCAACCGAAGCTAAATTGCATGAAATTTAAAAGGAGAGGGGTAATTGACTGTAAATTAAAGGGCAAAGAAAGTAAAGAAGCTGAATCTTAAAGTGCAAGTACTATAAATGACTGAAACTTAGATTACAAAAAATGTAAATAGCTGAAGCTTAGAGTGCAAGAAATGTAAATTGTTTGAATAGTAAAGGGCTTTGGGAGCTGGGATTTCAGAAATTAAACAAGAGAGAGTAGATGACAATCAACAGAGAAGTAAAAGATGAAGTAAAATGCAGCAGATCTAAACAGACAAGAAAAATTTCTTGAAGAAGCAAAACAGAAAGTAAATTCAACTCAATTTCACAAACTAAAAGAGAAGTTGAAGATCTCAGGGTTTGAATGAGACTAGAAAACAAGTCTAGATCTCAATTCCTTCCTTGATCCAACAGAGAATAATTGCAGAAGAAGTAGAGATGAAAGCAGTAAAGGAAACTTGGATCCAAATCACAATTCCTTGAAATTATGCAGAAAATAAATAAAGAGAGATCTCAGATCAAGAATGAAACAGAATTCCTCCAATTCTCAATCCAAGATTCAAAACAAGAGTGAAGAGTGTAGAAGTAAGAACAAAGAGGAAGAGAATTCAATTCTCAATCCCAATTCCCAAACCCCAAAGCAAAAATCTAAAATTGAGCTCCAAAATGAAAATGAAAAGTAAAAGTGTCTCCAAGGTAAAAAGGGAAAAAAAGGTAAAAAGTACTCTCTAAATCAAACTAACTTCTATTTATACACTTCCTATTTTTGAATTTCATAATTTGGAGTGGGCCTTTCAATTTTGTGAAGAATTGAATTTGGGCCATGGGTGCTGCTCCTAGGGTAGTGCTCGGTTGATGGAGTGAGCGCAGCACTCCCCCTTTGTTTGCCTTGCCAAATTGGTTGCGTGACAAGCTCCTTGGGCAGCCCTCCTAGCGCTCGGTTGACAAGGAGAGTGCAGCACTCCCTTGTCCGTGTCACACTCGCTCATTTCCTTAGTAAAACAAGAAGGGTAGCGCTCAGTGAATTGGGAGAGCGCAGCATCCCTTTCCTTGTTAATGAGCCCCAGCTTTGAACCTTGAGGAGAGTGACGAACTGATTTTCTTTCGGTAAAGAATTTTCACAAATATATAATCGCGTTGTAGGGATAGCTTCTAAACCAACAGAAAATCCTTTCGTACAAAAGTTTTGATTGTCACTTAAGCAAACCCAATAAAATTGATAACCGAGTATTTAAACCTCGGGACGTCTTCTCAAGGAACTGCAGGGAGGTATGTTCTTATTATTGGTTATGAGTTTTGTAAATTGGGGTTTTGAAAGTAAGGAACAAATAATTTAAATGACAAATAAAATAAATAAACAACTGTAAAATAAACTCTTGGCAAGGTATGAAAATTCGGAAGTCCTATCCTAGTTGTCCTTATCAATGGTGATGAGAATTATATTTTGCTCTCCACTAAGTCAACCTCTAACTATAAAGGTAAGTCGAGCGGGTAAATCAATTTAACGCCTAAAGTCCTAGTCAATTCCTAAGGAAAGACTAGAGTTATAGGAATTTAAATCAATCAGCAAGGATATCAGTTATCAATCACGATGAGTTTAACAACTCAAGAGTTACCAATTAATCAACCAAAGCTAAAAGGGGAAAATCTTAATTATTAATGTAAATAAAGGAAAGCAGTCATAATTCTGAAATACCTCAAATTATATTAAATAGAAAATTAAATCTAAACATGAATGGTTCATAAGCCAAATTGGCAATAAAAGTAATTAAAGGGTAACATTAAAATAACTGAAAGTAAAAGAGAAATATAAAGTAAAAGGAATGTTGAACCTGATGAAGAGTTGAAATTCTAAATCATTTAAGAGGAATCCTAATCCTAAAAACCTAAGAGAGAGGAGAGAACCTCTTTCTCTAAAAACTACATCTAAACTATGAAAAGTGAATAATTGAAGACCTCATAATGAATGGATGCATTCCCCCATTTCATAACCTCTAATCTGTTCCTTCTGGATTTGGATCTGGGCCAAAAAGGGTTTCAGAAATCACTGGGAGCATTTTCTGTATTTTCTGGTGTGTGACGTCTGTCACGCGTTCGCGTCACTGCCAGTTTCTTCAAAAACTCCATTTTGTGCTTTCCTTCCATTTTTGTATGTTTCCTTTCCATCCTTTAAGTCATTCCTGCCTTAGAAGATCTGAAACTACTCAACACACAAATCACGGCATCGAATGGTAATAAAAGGGTAATTAAAATAATTATTTTTATGGCATAGGAAACATGTTTTTCACATATATCACATAATAAGAAAGGGAAAGTAAAACCATGCAATTTACATGAATAAGTGGGTGAAGGGTTAAATAAATCACTTAAATTGAGCACAATATATATCATAAAATATGGGTTTATCAACCTCCCCACACTTAAACAATAGCATGTTCTCATGCTAAATCCAAGATAAAGAATAAGGTAAGGTTAAAGTGGTGGAATCTCATGCAATGCAATCTATTCTAAATGCAACTACCTAAATGAATCATGCAATTCTAATTGTTATTCACTTGTATATAAAACTTACATAGCCAAACCCTAGATAATGTTAAAGCACTTTTACAATTGAGATGGGTAAAAATATTTTACAAACTTGCAAGACAATCAACAGTTCAAGCAGAGATATATGGTGATGAGCTATTGAATCCTCACTGGATTTTGTGTTTACTCTGTAGTCACTCAGTGTTTATTGGGTTAATTACTCTATTCTTATTTTTATCCTTACTTTCTATAATTTTGTTCTTCATCTAACCAATCAACAATTATAGAATACAGTCATACAAAAATCATGAGGTCATTTTCAAGGTTGTAATGGGGCCAAGGTAAAGGTAAGGGTATATGTATAAGGCTAAGTGAGCTAATAAGTGAATCATTGATTAGTCTAAGATCTCACCTAACATACATATTTTGTAATTCAAAGCTTCTTAACCTATTTGCCCAAATTTTCTCACTTTGTATTGCAAGCTCATGCATTAACTTTAATTTTATCCCATGTGCATTGATTCTTTTTTTTTTTTTTTTTGCAATTGGGGAATTTTTGTATCCCCTTAATTAAATACCAAAAATAAACTTTTTTTTAATGCACATGGTAATTCAATTGTTTTGATTTCACATGAGCATGCTTTCCAAATTTTTTTTATTTTGAAACATCTTTATTCTTTTCAACTTTCTACCCTTGTTTCTATCATCCATGTTCCCATAAAGTTCCCCACACTTAAACAATACACAATTTCTATCTTAAGCTAACCAAGGATTTTAGTATGTATCTATATTCTATATTGGACATATAGATTAAAACAAAGCAAAGAACATCAGAATAAAAAGAAGGGCAAAACACACAGGAATGAAATTTATGGTTTGAATATAACCATACAATTAAGCTCAAAACTCAGGCTGTGTGTTCTCTAGCTCAAAAATCATATATCAGTTATACATGTCATGCAAGTAGAAATTAAGAGTTCCCATTATTCTCAATGTAAATTTTTTTTTTTTGGGTAGCTTTAAAGTTTTAGTATTCCTCCTTGATGAAATGTTGTTAACTAACTAACATGTTATGCTCTATATACAAGGTGTGTGGATTGTTTTTGATTATGTTAAAGTCTCTAGTTTACTTCCTTTTTATTTTCAATTTAAACCAAATTATCATATGCTAAAAGGGTAAACTATACTAATTAATCAACATGTTCTATAACTAATAAGTTTAGAATTGCAAACTAAACTAAATGGCTAAAATATGAACTAAAGTGAAAAATGCAGAAATAGAGTAAAAACACATGAAAAGAACAGTGTATAAGTACTGAAAGATAAAAATAAAGATAAAGATAAAAATACAGAAAAATAACCAAAATAAAATAAAAGAGTCTGTAGTGGTTCACCAAAAAGATATGCCAGAGATGGCGACCTCCCCACACTTAAAATAAAGCATCGTCCTCGATGCTCACTCAAGCTAGGTGTGAAGGAGTGTCATCACTGGAAGGATGGGCTGCTAGAGTCTCAGTGGGGACCTGAGGATCGGCAGACTGGATGAGGGTAGGAGGATCTGTCTGCTGTAGTGGCGGCTCTGACTGGATATGAATCTCTGTATCTGCGGCCTGAATCTGCTGTGGCACCTCCTGCTGTGGTGCAGCCTGCTCTGGTCTTGCCTGTGCTACCTGGGTAGGTGTCTCCTCCTCGTGATCATCCTCCTCCACCTCAGATATATCAGAAGGGGTGTCAGGCTCGGAGGGGATGTCGCCGCCGGATCGGATCATCAACTTGACGTGCTCATAGCGTCGCTTGTTGCATCGCTCCATACGACGATGAGTCGATGCACCAAATGGTAAATAGGCTCAGGAGCAGGTGGAGGTGAAGTGCGTGGGGCTGGTGCAGTAGTGGATGAAGAAGGGGCAGCTGAAGGGGTGGCTGCCTCATCAGGAGCAGTGAGGAATGGAGGCATGTAGCCTAAAGCCAGAAACTTCCTGCTATAAGGAATGATCTTCTTGCAGTCCGCAGTAGTCAGCTTCGCATCAGCATCCTCCCAAGGCACATCAGCTCAACGGCCTAGCTGGGTGACCAGGTAAGGGAAAGGAAGGGTGCCTCTGACATGGACCTTGGCCATATAGTGCCGGATGAATCGTGACAGATACAGGTCCTTACCCTCCAGCACACACCAGAGAAGGGTAATCATAGTGGCAGGCAGCTCCGTCTCATGAGTGCTCGGCATAACAAAGTTGCTCAGGATCTGGTGCCAGAGCCGAGCCTCATCATTCAGATACATAAGCTTGATTCCTTTAGGCATTGTGGTGTTCTTACCCATGACCCAGGGGACAGTCGGATCAAGGGCTATCCTCTCCTTGACAGTATCCCAGTCGAATCGTATAAACCTCATATCCTCTTCAACCTTTTGGTAACCGTCAGGCTGATCTGACTTAGGCTGAAGGTGCAGAATATCCTCAATGGCCTCTTCAGTGATCAGTATCTGTTTCCCTCTGAGGTTTACTACATCCAGGGAAGTCTTGAAATAGTTGCAGTAAAACTCTCTTACCCAAGAAGCATTGACCTCAGTCAAATTTCTCTCCAAGAAGAACCAGCCTCTTTGTTTGATCTGATCGGAGGTGTACTGCTGTAGTTCTTCTGGAATTTTTAGAGTCCTCTCCAGGTACAAATTTCTAGAGATGGCAAACACTGGATACTTCAGCTCACAGTATCGGTTTGCAAACTTAATGGGATCATTGGCAGGGAGGAGCTGGTCAGCCTTCTCTTGCGGGGTAAAGTGCTTTTCCCGCCAGGAGTCATCATGCATGATGTCCAGGATGGACATAGAGGATTCATCTCTTTTCCGTTTGCCGGTTGTTGCCTTTCCTTTTCCCTTTCTTTGAGGGTCAGACATCCTGAAAAACAGAAATCTAGGATATAATAAAAGCAGGAAAACAAGTAGGCAAATAACAAGATAAGCACAAAGTGGCAAAGGAGCAGTAGAATTATGAAATGAGTTAAAGAAATGTATATTTTGGATTGTTTCGGAGGTAAAAATCTGATATGAGAAATCACAATCCAAAATATTTTATGAGTGGAATACTTGTTAATTAGGAGCAACAATAATCATTCCATGAGTTAAAAAGTTGAAAGATTTAGTCAGAGAGCAGAGGGGGAAGTTGGAAAGTTAAAAGTGGGTAAAATTGAAAAAGAGGTTAGAAAGCGAAAATCAGTGAGTTAGTAAAAAGAAAGTCAGAGTAAGTGGCATGATGATTGGTTTCTAAGTAACAAGAATTTCACAATTTTAAGCAACAGACAACTCATATTCAAGCAAGGAAATCAAGTTATTGATGATTCATATAGATATAGAAATAGCGAAAAGTGAAATCTAATCATCAATAATGTGATTTATTAACCGGGAAAATAGAGGAATAAGAATGCTGGCCCGTGCATTCATGAATTGGTTTGGTAAAAGCTGAGGAGTGCCAAATTCAAATTGCCAAAACCAAAACATGAATGAATATCAAAACAATTTACAGAAAATTGGGCAGCATTCCGGCTAAAATTGGATGTTCCCGGGTAATAAACAGCAAGCAGAATAGTTCATATAAATTAAAGTAAAGCTGCAAATACATATACGGAATATGAACATGAAAAAAATAGTGTAAAAAAAAGCAGCATGAAACAGTGAAGAACAACATATGAACAGTATTAACATCACAGCAACAACAGAATTGCGAAAATTATAAAACAAGTAGCAAGAACAGCGCAATTAATCAGGCCTAAATCTACTAACCACATCCTAGCTACCTAACCACCTAGAATCCACTACAAACATGCATTTCTAACTAGCCTAATTTGAACATAATTGGAAAAATATGCAACTAACTACGAATGAAAGAAAAATGGCGTTCGGCGGAACCTGGTAGGCGTATGAACAAAGCTAGGGAACAGAGAGATGGCGGGGGTGTGGTGGTGGTGCTGGGAGGGGGCACAGCAGGGTGGTGGCGGAACAGGGTGGTTGGCGCGGTGGTGGGTGGCTGTTCCTGGTGGCAGGGGGTAGGGTTAACGGTGAAGGGGGTGGTTTAAGAAAATGGGGATGAGGGTGGTGGTGGTGGGAGGCGCGGCGGTGATGGCGTGGTGGTGGTGGTTGGCCGCGGTGGGGGCAACGGTGGTGGAGGGAAGAAGAGAAGAGAAAGAGAAGAAAGGGAGGGAAGGAAGAAGGAGGGGGTGGGCGTCGCGGTCGTGGCTGGGTGGTCGGCGCTGGTGCGGTGGTCAGGGGTGGTTGGCGGCGGCGATGGGTGCAGAGGAAGGGGGGAGAGAGAACAGAGGGGTTGGGGAAGGAGAGTGGGGCGCGATGGGGGTAGGGTTTCGCGTCACTGGGGTTAGTGAATTTGAATCCACGCGAACGCGTGGGGAACGCGGTCGCGTGGCTAGGGTGGAATGGGGTTGACGCGATCGCATGGAATGGGTGAAAGGATGAATGACGCGGTCGCGTGAGGCATGCGACCGCATCGCTGGAAATTATGCTAAATGCACAATTCCAGCGTCGGTTTAGCGCAACTCTCTGTCTCCATTGGGGTGCCATAATATCCACGTGACACGAACGCGTCGCTCACGCTTTCGCGTGGGATGAGTTTTTGTGCAAGTGATGCGTTCGCGTGATGGACACGAACGCGTGAGCCATTTTGTGCTAAACGCACAACAGCCGCACGATTCCAGCCCAGATTTCTGGGCGTTGGATTTTTATGCCGATTTCTAGATCACGCATTCGCGTGATTGACACGGACGCGTGGGAGGTGTTTTTCGCCACTGACGCAAACGCGTTAGCAATGCGGTCGCGTCGCACGTTTTTTTTTATATATGCAGGTATGCAATTATGCAGTATGCAATGCTAATGCAAATGCTATGAATAACATCCAGGTTCAATAAAAATAATATAACATAAAATCAAATAGTACGGAATAAAAATTGAAAAAGAAACAACCATACCATGGTGGGTTGTCTCCCACCTAGCACTTTTAGTTGAAGTCCTTAAGTTGAACATTGGATGAGCTTCCTGTTATAGTGGCTTATGCTTAAATTCATCCAGAAATCTCCACCAATGTTTGGAATGCCAGCAGCCTCCGGGGTCCCAAACTAGGCATGTGAAGCCTTCGAGCAGCTTCAGAAAGGTTCTCAGATTCCCGGGGTGACGAATGTCAGAATAGATTCCAGGATCCCAAACTTTGCTTTTAAATCTGCCTTTATCTTGATCTATATGCTTCCATCCGGGCGGTTTAGAAATTGTATTCTCACCAAGATGACCAAACGTCTTCCGTGATCCATTCAATTGAACTTGATACCAATCCTTGCACTTCGAATTGAAGCGTGGAACCTTATTGGATCTTGTACACCAGCTCTGAGTGCGAGCCATTTCCCTCTTACTCTTAAAGCCGCAGAGAGCTCTAAACTGGCCATCTGTTTCAAGCAAACCATATTCAAGTGGGAAAGTAAAGATAAAGGTTAAGGATTGTACCCACTTAAAGCTTGTATTAGGTGGTAATGGCCTTGGGGTGGGTGTTTCCAGTGGTTCTGTAAGTTCTACTCCCTTGTAATTTTCTGTGAATTCCTCCACTTCTTTGCAAAATTCTTCAGTTGCAACTGCGTCCTGATCAAAGTCTTCTATGTCTTCCTCATCACTTAAGTTATACGTGGGAGGTTGAGAGAAATCTACCTCGACGTCATCTTCGTATTCACTTGGGTAAGGTTCTGCAGGCTCAAGGAATTCAGTTGCGGATGTGAATTCGTGACTAGGAGAGCTTGATTCAAGATCGTCACTGCCCATGGAATCAACTTCTTGGTCTGTTCCGTCCAATTTTTCACAAGGCATATGCTGTGGAGGTTGTGCACTGTCCTCCTTGGCATCAATTTCGGACTTCTCAGTGGAATCCTCTACGGTTCTTAATTCCCATGCAGGTTCAACATCTCCTAAATCTTCAACTACTTCCTCCTCTACAACTATCATGGCTTCCTCTACTCATTCCAGTACAAAGCCATGCTCCTCATTGTCCACCGAGGTATCTAGTGTCTCCTTCATGCTACGCTCTTCTTTTGATTCTCCACATGCAGCCATGGGAGTACCTTGAGTTCTCAGATGTTGGGAAGCTATTAAATTTACTACTTTAGTCACGGCAGTAGTGAGTTCCAGTACGCCCTTTTCTATCTTTGCTTGCCCTTGAAGAAGAACACGAAGTTTGTCATTCACTGGAGGTTAGGGTGGGTGTGAAGTTTCTGGTGCGCAGAAATCATGACGGTTCATTCCTTGGTAACGGTGCTAAAAACTTAATACGCACGTTCATAATCTTAGTTCTTTGTCACAACTTCGTACAACTAACCAGCAAGTGCACTGGGTCGTCCAAGTAATAAACCTTACGTGAGTAAGGGTTGATCCCATGGAGATTGTCGGCTTGAAGCAAGCTATTGTCACCTTTTAAATCTTAGTCAGGCGGATTCAATTGATTATGGAGATTTAATAATTAAAAGATAAATAAAACATAAATTAAAGATAGAGATACTTATGTAATTCATTGGTGAGAATTTCAGATAAGCGTATGAAGATGCTTGTTCCTCCTGAACCTCTGATTTCCTATTGTCTTCATCCAATCATTCATACTCCTTTCTATGGCAAGCTGTATGTTAGGTATCACCGTTGTCAATGGCTACATCCTGTCCTCTCAGTGAAAATGGTCCAATGCGTTGTCACTGCATGGCTAATCATCTGTCGGTTCTCGATCATACTGGAATAGGATCCATTGATCCTTTTACGTCTGTCACTACGCCCAGCACTCGCGAATTTGAAGCTCGTCGCAGCCATCCCTTCCCAGATCCTACTCGGAATACCACAGACAAGGTTTAGACTTTCCGGATCTTAAGAATGGCCGTCCATGAATTCTAACTTATACCACGAAGACTCTGATTAAGAAATTCCAGAGATATTCATTCAATCTAAGGTAGAACTGAAGTGGTTGTCAGGCATGCGTTTATAGGTTGGGAATGATGATGACTGTCATGATCATCACATTCATATTGAAGTGCGAATGAATATCTTAGAATCGGAATAAGCTTGAATTGAATAGAAAAATGATAGTACTTTGTATTAATTCATGAGGAACAGCAGAGCTCCACACCTTAATCTATGGTGTGTAGAAACCCTACCGTTGAAAATACATAAGAATAAGGTCTAGGTATGGCCAAATAGCCAGCCCCAAAAAGGTCTAAGATAGCATAAAACTGATCAAAGATGATCCGATGATGTAAATACAATAGTAAAAAGTCCTATTTATACTAAACTAGTTACTAGGGTTTACAGAAATGAGTAAATGATGCAGAAATCTACTTCTGGGGCCCACTTGGTGTGTACTTGGGCTAAGCATTGAGCTTTACACATGTAGAGGCTTCTCTTGGAGTTAAACGCCAGTTTGTAACCTGTTTCTGGCATTTAACTCCACTTTGCAACTTGTTTCTAGCGTTTAACTCCAGAATGCAACATGAAACTGGCATTGAACGCCAGTTTGCATCATCTAAACTCGAGAAAAGTGATGACATGTCATCATGTCATGTTTTTCTATGCTTTTTCATACAAGAAATTGATAATTAGTGCTTAAATATTGCATTCTTTTATGCTTAAATGGTATATTTCTTTGATCTTTTAATTTTATAAATTTGGTAGGAAATAAGAAGAAAAAGAAGCAAAGAAGCACAAAATAAGCTAAAAAGGAGAAAAAAAAGAGTTTTTGGGCACACTTTGAAGTTAGAGCACACTTTGGAACCTTAGGCCATGCTTTTAAAAGCATAGCCCATGACCATGGAACCGTGGCATTTAATTATTAATGTCATCATGATACATATGCACATGCATAAATACCACGGCTAATGAAATAATTAAAGCATGCATGCATTATTAATGCCAATCAAGTTACGTTAATGCATAAAGTAAACATATGCATGCATTTGATTATTAATTGACCAAAATGAAAGCCTGCATGAAGCTTTAATTAATTATGCCAATTGGCAATTAACAATGCATTACATGCTTGCATTAGTTTCTACAATTAATGCATTAGCACTTTTAATGAAAGCATGCAATACAAAGGCATGGTGCTAAGTTAAGTCTCTCAACCGAGCGCCATAAGGATCTAAGGAAACAAGGCAAAAAGCATAAGCGCTCGGTTAACTCAGTTAACCTTTTCGGGCTCCTCCCCAAAGAAAAATAAATTGAAAAACCAAGGAGTGGAGGCCACAAGGTTCGAACCTTGAACCTAAGGGACAAGAGAAGCGCTACATTCCATTGTTTCACCAAGAAAAATTGCTCCACATGGGCTTCACCAGGATTCGAACAAAGGACCTTGTGCATCCAAGCTTGAAGCGCTACTCTATAATGAAATTTGGTGAGCAAATTGCATCACCCATGGTTCGAATTAGGGGCTCATTAAACAAGAAAGGGGCGCTCAGTTCACTCAATTAACTGAGCGCTATGGAGTGTGACACGGACAAGGCTTGGTGCGCACAAGATTTGGCAAGGCCAAGGCTCGATCAAGGAAGCTTCTCCCAAGGCCATGGAGCGCTGCGCTCTTTTACTTAACCGAGCGCTATGAAGGCTGCTACGAGGGAAGCTTAGTGCGCAACAAATTGCAAGGAAACAAGGCATTGGGCGCTCAGTTAAAACACCCAACTGAGCACTCCCCTGGAAGGTGTCCATGGTCCATTTTCAATCAAAAGCCAATATCCGGATCCACTCTTCTTCAAATCCAAAGCAATCAAGGCCCAATTAACATCACTCAAAGGCACAAAGATCAATTAGTTTAGGAATTTATTTTAATTTTTTTAGAATTTCAATTTGATTTTCATTCTTGTAAAAAGCCTATGTAAGGCATCATTTTCATTTTGGTAAAAGGGGGTTGGCTCCACTAAGGAGAATTAGCATTAGAGAGCTCTCTCTCTTTAGTTTTCTTTTCTTTGTTTTTGAATCTTGGGTGGAGAATTGAAGGAGTTCTGTTTCATTCTCCCTCTGAGATTTTCCTTTGTTTGCCTTGATGCATAATTTCAGTGAATTGCAATTTGAATCAAAGTTCTCTTACTGCTTTCATCTTCATTTCTTCTTCAATCTGTCTGCTGTTGAATCAAGGAAGGGCTTGAGATCTAGACTTGTTTTCTAGTCTCTTTGATTCCCTGAGATCTTCAATTTTATTTTGCAATTGAGCTGAGCTCTTGGCTACTCTTCTATTTTTGTTATTTCATTGAAATTGTTGATTCCTCTTAAGGATTTGAGAATTGATCTAAGTTTTCTTGCTGCTTTTAATTCTCTTGCACTTCTACATTTCTGTTTTGATATTGAATTGATCTGTTTCGGAATTTCAGCATCTGAGCATTCTTTAATTCACTGCACTTCACAATTTCAATTCTGTTTTAATCCCCAGCATCCAATTTCCTTTATTCTTCCGGTAATTTAAATTTCCAGTTGCTTGATCTATTGCTTTCTTTAATTTCCAGCACCCACTCCCCTTTACTTTTCATGCAATTTACTTTTCTTGCAATTTAAGTTTCGGCTATTTTACTTTCTTGTTCTTCAAGTTTTCTGCCCATTTACTTCCTGCACTTTAAATTCTCTTGTTATTTACTTTCTGCTCCACCAATTATCACACAATTCACTCAATGTTAGCTTGACTAAACTAATCACCCACTAAAGTTGCTTGATCCATCAATCCCTGTGGGATCGACCTCACTCTAAGTGAGTTTTACTACTTGATGCGACCCGGTACACTTGCCAGTGAGTCTTGGGTGTTTGGAAATTCGTTTTTCCACAAAAACCCCATCAAAAAGTATGAACTATTATATATTGCTGGAAAGCCCTGAATGTCTACTTTCCAACGCAATTTAGAGCGCGCCATTTGGAGTTCTGTAGCTCCAGAAATTCCACTTTGAGTGCAGGGAGATCAAAATCCAACAGCATCTGCAGTCTTTCTTCAAGCTCAGCCCAAGCACACACCAAGTGGGCCCCGGAAGTGGATTTATGCATCAATTACTT
The DNA here is from genome assembly GCF_000816755.2 of Arachis ipaensis. Classification (NCBI taxonomy): domain Eukaryota; kingdom Viridiplantae; phylum Streptophyta; class Magnoliopsida; order Fabales; family Fabaceae; genus Arachis; species Arachis ipaensis. Next base: position 25,661,929 of record NC_029794.2, on the reverse strand, counting down.
ACTTCTGTAAACCCTAGTAGCTAGTTTATTATAAATAGGACTTTTTACTATTGTATTAGACATCCTGGATTGTATTTCTGATCCTGTGATCACGTTTTGGGGGCTGGCCATTTGGCCATGCCTGAACCTTTCACTTATGTATTTTCAACGGTAGAGTTTCTACACTCCATAGATTAAGGTGTGGAGCTCTGCTGTTCCTCAAGGATTAATGCAAAGTACTACTGTTTTTCTATTCAATTCAACTTATTCCGCTTCTAAGATATTCATTCGCACTTCAACCTGAATGTGATGAACGTGACAATCATCATCATTCCCTATGAACACGTGCCTGACAACCACTTCCGTTCTACCTTCGATTGAATGATTATCTCTTGGATCTCTTAATCAGAATCTTCGTGGTGTAAGCTAGATTGATGGCGGCATTCATGAGAGTCCGAAAAGTCTAAACCTTGTCTGTGGTATTCCGAGTAGGATTCT
>NC_029794.2:25660013-25660167 GCF_000816755.2 Arachis ipaensis | reverse complement strand
TGCTGTTCCTCAAGGATTAATGCAAAGTACTACTGTTTTTCTATTCAATTCAACTTTTCTAAGATCTAAGATATTCATTCGCACTTCAACCTGAATGTGATGAACGTGACAATCATCATCATTCCCTATGAACACGTGCCTGACTCCGTTCTAC
>NC_029794.2:25655044-25659776 GCF_000816755.2 Arachis ipaensis | reverse complement strand
CATGATCGAGAACCTTAGATGATTAGCCGTGCTGTGACAGAGCATTTAGACCATTTTCACAAGAGGATGGGATGTAGCCATTGACAACGGTGATGCCCTTGCATAAAGCCAGTCATGCAAAGGAGTAAGACTGATTGGATGAAGACAGCGGGAAAGCAGAGATTCAGAGGAACGAAAGCATCTCTACACGCTTATCTGAAATTCTCACCAATGAATTACATAAGTGTTTCTATCCTTAGTTTATTATCTATTTTCGAAAACTCCATAACTATTTTATATCTGCCTGATTGAGATTTACAAGGTGACCATAGCTTGCTTCATACCAACAATCTCCGTGGGATCGACCCTTACTCACGTAAGGTTTATTACTTGGACGACCCAATGCACTTGCTGGTTAGTTGTATCGAAGTTGTGACAAATTATGAATTGAGATTAGAGCACCAAGTTTTTGGAGCCATTACCAAAGATCATAATTTCTTGCACCAAGTTTTTGGCGCCGTTGCCGGGGATTGTTCGAGTTTGGACAACTGGCGGTTCATCTTGTTGCTCAGATTAGGTAATTTTCTTTTTGTTTTATTTTCAAAAAGTTTTCAAAAAATTTTTTCAAAAAAAAAATTCTTTCAAAAATTTCTCTTTTGTTTTCAAAAAAAAAAAATTTTTTAAATAAAAATGTTTTCAAAAAAAAAATATATTTTTTCTTCAGAATTTTTAAGAATGAATTCTAGTGTTTCATGAAGCATGTTGAAGCCTGGCTGGCTGTAGGGAATGTCAGGCGTGTCATGTCTGAGTTACATACTAAAGCTTGGCTGGCTATTAAGCCATGCCTGACCCTTTGATAGGAGCTTTAGACTAAAGATTGTAAGATTCCTGGAATTCATATTAAAAATTTTGGAATCCTTATTTTTCTTTTTCAAATGATTTTCGAAAAATATAAAATAAAAATACCAAAAAAATTTCATAAAATCATAAAAATAAAAAAAAATTATTTTATGTTTCTTGTTTGAGTCTTGAGTCAGATTTAAAGTTTGGTGTCAATTGCATATTCATCTTGCATTTTTCGAAAAATTCATGCATTCATAGTGTTCCTCATGATCTTCAAGTTGTTCTTGGTAAGTCTTCTTGTTTGATCTTGATGTTTTCTTGTTTTGCATCTTTTCTTGTTTTACATGTGCATTTTTGCATCCATAGAGTCTAAACATGAAATATTTCTAAGTTTGGTGTCTTGCATGTTTTCTTTGCATTAAAAATTTTCAAAAATATGTTCTTGATGTTCATCATGATCTTCAAAATGTTCTTGGTATTCATCTTGACATTCATAGCATTCTTGCATGCACTCATTGTTTTGATCCATAACTTTCATGCATTGCATCATTTTTAATGTTTTTCTCTCTCATCATAAAAATTCAAAAAAAATATATATCTTCCCCTTTTTTCTCTCATAAAATTTGAAAATTTGAGTTGACTTTTTCAAAACTTTTTAAAATCTAGTTGTTTTTATGAGTCAAATCAAATTTTCAATTTAAAAATCTTATCTTTTTCAAAATCTTTTTCAAAAATAAAATCTTTTTCATTTTTCTTATTTATTTTCGAAAATTTTAAAAATATTTTTCAAAAATCTTTTTCTTATCTTTATCTCCTAATTTTCGAAAATAACATCATCAATTAATGTTTTGATTCAAAAATTTCAAGTTTGTTACTTACTTGTTAAGAAAGATTCAAACTTTAAGTTCTAGAATCATATCTTGTGATTTCTTGTGAATCAAGTCATTAATTGTGATTTTAAAAATCAAATCTTTCTCAAAACTAATTTCAATCATATCTTTTCAAAAATATCTTCTTATCTTATCTTTTTCAAAATTTGATTTTAAAATATCTTTTCTAAACTTCTTATCTTCTTATCTTTTCAAAATTGATTTTCAAATTTGTTTCAACTAACTAGCTAACTTTTTGTTTGTCTCTTATCTTTTTCAAAACTACCTAACTAACTCTCTCTCTCTAATTTTCGAAAATATCTTCCCTCTTTTTCAAAATTTCTTTTTAATTAACTAATTATTTTAATTTTTTTTTAATTTTCGAAAAAAAATTACTAACCTTTTTCAAAAACTATTTTCGAAAATCACTAACTCTTTTTCAAAAAAATTATTTTCGAAAATTCTCCTTCTCTCTCATCTCCTTCTATTTATTTATTCATCTACTAACATCTCCTCATCTCACATCTCTGCTCTCCTCACCCTTGTGCTTCTTTTCTTACATTACATTCTTTGTCCCCTTCCTTTCTTCCACTCACACAGAGACTTCTATACTGTGGTATAAAGGATCCCTACTATTATTATTATTATTATTTTTTCTGTGCCCTCTTCTTTGTCATATGAGCAGGAGCAAGGACAAGAACATTCTTGTTGAAGCAGATCCAAAACCTGAAGGGCCTCTGAAGAGAAAACTAAGAGAAGCTAAATTACAACAATCCAGAGATAACCTTTTAGAAATTTTCGAACAGGAAGAGGAGATGGCAGCCGAAAATAATAATAATGCAAGGAGGATGCTTGGTGACTTTACTGCACCAAATTCCAATTTACATGGAAGAAGCATCTCCATTCCTGCCATTGGAGTAAACAACTTTGAGCTGAAACCTCAATTAGTTTCTCTGATGCAGCAGAACTGTAAGTTTCATGGACTTCCATCTGAAGATCCTTTTCAGTTCTTAACTGAATTCTTGCAGATCTGTGATACTGTTAAGACTAATGGAGTAGATCCTGAAGTCTATAGGCTCATGCTTTTCCCTTTTGCTGTAAGAGACAGAGCTAGAGTGTGGTTGGATTCTCAACCCAAAGACAGCCTGAACTCTTGGGATAAGCTGGTCACGGCTTTCTTAGCCAAGTTCTTTCCTCCTCAAAAGCTGAGCAAGCTTAGAGTGTCTAGCTTAGCAAATTTAGTCTCTGATCTATCTAAGGCCATTGTGAGTTTCATGAATGAAACAAGGTCTTCCATTAGAAATTTGGAAGCACAAGTGAGCCAGCTGAGTAAAAGGATCACTGAAATCCCTCCTAGTACTCTCCCAAGCAATACAGAAGAAAATCCAAAAGGAAAGTGCAAGGCCATTGACATAACCACCATGGCCGAACCTGTAAGGGAAGGAGAGGACGTGAATCCCAAGGAGGAAGACCTCCTGGGACGTCCAGTGATCAATAAGGAGTTTCCCTCTGAGGAACCAAAGGAATCTGAGGCTCACCTAGAGACCATAGAGATTCCATTAAACCTCCTTATGCCATTCATGAGCTCTGATGAGTATTCCTCCTCTGAAGAGAATGAGGATGTTACTGAAGAGCAAGCTGCCAAGTTTCTTGGTGCAATCATGAAGGTGAATGCCAAATTATTTGGTATTGAGACTTGGGAAGATGAACCTCCCTTGTTCACCAATGAACTAAGTGATCTGGATCAACTGAGATTGCCTCAGAAGAAACAGGATCCTAGAAAGTTCTTAATACCTTGTACCATAGGCACTATGACCTTTGAGAAGGCTCTGTATGACCTTGGCTCAGGGATAAACCTCATGCCCCTCTCTGTAATAGAGAAACTAGGAATCTCTGGGGTGCAAGCCATTAAAATCTCATTAGAGATGGCAGACAATTCAAGAAAACAGGCTTATGGACAAGTAGAGGACGTGTTAGTAAAGGCTGAAGGCCTTTACATCCCTGCTGATTTCATAGTCCTAGATACTGGGAAGTATGAGGATGAATTCATCATCCTTGGAAGACCCTTCCTAGCCACAGCAAGAGCTGTGATTGATGTGGACAGAGGAGAACTGATCCTTCAAATAAATGAGGACAACCTTGTGTTTACAACTCAAGGATCTCTCTCTGCATCCATGGAGAGGAAGCATAAAAAGCTTCTCTCAAAGCAGAGTCAAACAAAGCCCCCACAGTCAAACTCTAAGTTTGGTGTTGGGAGGCCACAACCAAACTCTAAGTTTGGTGTCAAACCCCCATATCCAAACTCTAAGTTTGGTGTTGGGAGGTCTCAACAAAGCTCTGCACCTCTGTGAGGCTCCATGAGAGCCCACTGTCAAGCTATTGACATTAAAGAAGCGCTTGTTGGGAGGCAACCCAATGTTTATTTATCAAATTTTCATTGTTTTTCATGTTTTATTAGGTTCCTGATCATGTGGAGTCACAAAATAAATATAAAAATTGAAAATGGAATCAAAAATAGTAGAAGAAAAATCACACCCTGGAGGAAGACCTTACTGGCGTTTAAACGCCAGTAAGAAGCATGTTTTGGGTGTTCAACGCCAGAACAGAGCATGGTTCTGGCGCTGAACGCCAGAAATGGGCAGCATCTGGGAGTTTGAATGCCAGAAATGCACCCTGGAGAAGAGCTGGCGCTGAACGCCCAAAACAAGCATGGTTCTGGCGTTCAACGCCAGAAATGGGCAACAAATGGGCGTTCAACGCCCAGAACAAGCACCAATCTGGCGCTGAACGCCCAGAGTTGTGTGCAAGGGCATTTTGCATGCCCAATTTGGTGCAAGGTTGTAAATCCTTGAACACCTCAGGATCTGTGGACCCCACAGGATCCCCACCTACCTCTACTCACTTCTTCTCACCCTCTCTTTCTCCATTCATGGTCATCCCTTCTGTTTTCCATTTACCACTCACATCCATACACCCACCTATCTTCAAAATTCAACATCTCTTTCCCACCCAATCCCACCCATATGGCCGAATACACACAT
>NC_029794.2:25633831-25654812 GCF_000816755.2 Arachis ipaensis | reverse complement strand
ATAGAAGGAGACATTCACATTGAGGAAGAGAAGCCCATCACTAAGAAAAAGATGGAGCAAGCAAGAGAGCCCATTCATGGAGCCTAAGAGGCGCAAGAAGCTCATCACCATGAGATCCCGAAAATGCCTCAAATGCATTTTCCTCCACAAAACTATTGGGAGCAAATCAACACCTCCCTAGGAGAATTAAGTTCCAACATGGGACAATTAAGGGTGGAACATCAAAGAGCACTCCATCATCCTTCATGAAATTAGAGAAGATCAAAAAGCAATGAGGGAGGAGCAACAAAGACAAGGAAGAGACATAGAAGAGCTCAAGGACATCATTGGTTCCTCAAGAAGGAAACGTCACCATCACTAAGGTGGACTCATTCCTTGTTCTTACATTCTCTGTTTTTCATTTTCTCAATGTTAAGTGCCTATCTATGTTTGTGTCTTATTACATGATCATTAGTAGTTAGTAACTTTGTCTTAAAGTTATGAATGTCCTATGAATCCATCACCTCTCTTAAATGAAAAATGTTTTAATTCAAAAGAACAAGAAGTACATGAGTTTCGAATTTATCCTTGAACTTAGTTTAATTATATTGACGTGGTGAAAATGCTTCTTGTTTTCTGAATGTATGCTTGAACAGTGCATATATATTTTGAAGTTGTTGTTTAAGAATGTTAAATATGTTGGCTCTTGAAAGAATGATGATAAGGAGACATGTTATTTGATAATCTGAAAAATTATAAAAATGATTCTTGAAGCAAGAAAAAGCAGCAAAGAACAAAGCTTGCAGAAGAAAAAAGAGAAAAAAAATGGCGAAAAAAATAAAAAAAAAAAAGAAAGAGAGAAAAAGCAAGCAGAAAAAGCCAAAAGCTCTTAAAACCAAGAGGCAAGAGAAAAAAGCCAATAACCCTTAAAACCAAAAGGCAAGGGCAATAAAAAAGATCCCAAGGCTTTGAGCATCAGTGGATAGGAGGGCCTAAAGGAATAAAATCCTAGCCTAAGCGGCTAAATCAAGCTGTCCCTAACCATGTGCTTGTGGCGTGAAGGTGTCAAGTAAAAACTTGAGACTGAGCGGTTAAAGTCAAGGTCCAAAGCAAAAAAAGAGTGTGCTTAAGAACCCTGGACACCTCTAATTGGGGACTTTAGCAAAGCTGAGTCACAATCTGAAAAGGTTCACCCAGTTATGTGTCTGTGGCATTTATGTATCCAGTGGTAATACTGGAAAACAAAGTGCTTAGGGCCTCGGCCAAGACTCATAAAATAGCTGTGTTCAAGAATCATCATACTGAACTAGGAGAATCAATAACACTATCTGAACTCTGAGTTCCCATAGATGCCAATCATTCTGAACCTCATTGGATAAAGTGAGATGCCAAAACTATTCAAGAGGCAAAAAGCTACAAGTCCCGCTCATCTGATTGGAGCTATGTTTCATTGATAGTTTGGAATTTATAGTATATTCTCTTCTTTTTATCCTATTTGATTTTCAGTTGCTTGGGGACAAGCAACAATTTAAGTTTGGTGTTGTGATGAGCGGATAATTTATACGCTTTTTGGCATTGTTTTTAGTATGTTTTTAGTAGAATCTAGTTACTTTTACGGATGTCTTCATTAGTTTTTATGTTAAATTCACATTTCTGGACTTTACTATGATTTTGTGTGTTTTTCTGTGATTTCAGGTATTTTCTGGCTGAAATTGAAGGACTTGAGCAAAAATCAGATTCAAAGGTTGAAGAAGGACTGCTGATGCTGTTGGATTCTGACCTTCCTGCACTCAAAATGGAATTTCTGGAGCTACAGAACTCAAAATGGCGCGCTTCCAATTGCGTTGGAAAGTAGATATCTAGGGCTTTCTAGCAATATATAATAGTCTATACTTTGCCCAAGTTTAGACGACGCAAATAGGCGTTCAACGCCACCTCTCTGCCCAATTCTGGCGTCCAGCGCCAGAAACAAGTTGCAAAGCGGAGTTCAACGCCCAAAATGGCACAAAAGCTGGCGTTCAACTCCAAGAATGACCTCTCCATGTGCAAACTTCAAGCTTAGCCTAAGCACACACCAAGTGGGCCCCGGAAGTGGATTTATGCATCAATTACTTACTTCTGTAAACCCTAGTAGCTAGTTTATTATAAATAGGACTTTTTACTATTGTATTAGACATCCTGGATTGTATTTCTGATCCTGTGATCACGTTTTGGGGGCTGGCCATTCGGTCATGCCTGAACCTTTCACTTATGTATTTTCAACGGTAGAGTTTCTACACTCCATAGATTAAGGTGTGGAGCTCTGCTGTTCCTCAAGGATTAATGCAAAGTACTACTATTTTTCTATTCAATTCAACTTATTCCGCTTCTAAGATATTCATTCGCACTTCAACCTGAATGTGATGAACGTGACAATCATCATCATTCCCTATGAACGCGTGCCTGACAACCACTTCCGTTTTACCTTCGATTGAATGATTATCTCTTGGATCTCTTAATCAAAATCTTCGTGGTGTAAGCTAGATTGATGGCGGCATTCATGAGAGTCCGAAAATTCTAAACCTTGTCTGTGGTATTCCGAGTAGGATTCTGTAATTGAATGACTGTGACGAACTTCAAACTCGTGAGTGCTGGGCGTAGTGACAGACACAAAAGGAGGGTGAATCCTATTCCAGCATGATCGAGAACCTCAGATGATTAGCCGTGTTGTGACAGAGCATTTGGACCATTTTCACAAGAGGACGGGATGTAGCCATTGACAACGGTGATGCCCTTGCATAAAGCCAGCCATGGAAAGGAGTAAGACTGATTGGATGAAGACAGCGGGAAAGCAGAGATTCAGAGGAACGAAAGCATCTCTACACGCTTATCTGAAATTCTCACCAATGAATTACATAAGTGTTTCTATCCTTAGTTTATTATCTATTTTCGAAAACTCCATAACTATTTTATATCTGCCTAACTGAGATTTACAAGGTGACCATAGCTTGCTTCATACCAACAATCTTCGTGGGATCGACCCTTACTCACGTAAGGTTTATTACTTGGACGACCCAGTGCACTTGCTGGTTAGTTGTATCGAAGTTGTGACAAATTATGAATTGAGATTAGAGCACCAAGTTTTTGGAGCCATTACCAGATATCACAATTTCGTGCACCAGAGGTGTTGATTTGCTCCCAATATTTTTGTGGAGGGAAGTGCATCGTGAGGAATTTCCTCATGCTCTTGTTGGGGTCCATGATCTCTTGTTTTGCAGTCAAATGCTCTACTACTGAGCTATGGACCCTTGAGATGAATCTCTCCATCTCTCATGACTCAGAGGTGGAAGCAATTGCCTTCCCTTTCTTCTTTCTAGAGGTTTCTCTGGCCTTAGGTGCCATAAATGGTTATGGAAAAACAAAAAGCTATGCTTTTACCACACCAAACTTAAAATGTTTGCTCGTCTCCGAGCAAAAGAAGAAAGAAAGAAGGAGAAGAAGAAAAAGAATGGAGGAGATGGAGGGAGAAGGTTTATTCGGCCAAGGGTAAGAAGAGAGGGTTGTGTTGTGTGAAAAGGAAGAAAGAAAGAAGGGTTTATATAAGGGTGGGATGGGATTTAGGGTTCGGCCATTTGGGTTGGGGTTGGGAGGATGGATGTGAGTGGTAAAGAGGTGATGTGAAAGAGTGATTGAGGTGATTGGTGAAGGGTATTTGGAAAAGAGAGTTATGAAAAAGTCTGAAGAGGAGAGAAGAAGATGTGGGGATCCTGTGGAGTCCACAGATCCTGAGGGGATCCTGTGGGGTCCACAGATCAAGTGGGGTCAAGGACTTAACATCCCTGCTCCAATTAGGTGTGTAAAACGCCCTTGCTGTGCAATCCTGTCGTTTAACGCCAGACTGCTGCTTGTTTCTGGCGTTGATGCTTGTTTCTGGCGTTAAACGCCAGACAGATGCTTGTTTCTGGCGTTTAAACGACAGACTGCTCTCCTCCAGGGTGTGCTGTTTTCAATGCTGTTTTTCATTCTGTTTTTGATTTTTCAGTAGTTTTTGTGACTTCACATGATCATCAACCTAATAAAACACGAAATAACAAAAAGAAAATAAAATAGATATGATTAAATAACATTGGCTTGCCTCCCAACAAGCGCTTCTTTAATGTCAATAGCTTGATAGTGAGCTCTCATGGAGTCTCACAGATAATCAGAGCAAGGTTGGAACCTCCTAACACCAAACTTAGAGTTTGACTGTGGGGGCTTTGGTTGACTTTGCAGTGAGAGAAGCTTTTCATGCTTCCTCTCCATGGTTATAGAAGGAGATCCTTGAGTTTCAAACACAAGGTTGTCCTCATTCAGTTGGAGGGCCAACTCTCCTCTGTCCACATCAATCATAGCTCTTGCTGTGGCTAGGAAGGGTCTTCCAAGGATGATGGATTCATCATCATCCTTCCCAGTGTCTAGGATTATGAAATCAGCAGGGATGTAAAGGCCTTCAACCTTTACTAACACGTCCTCTACTAGTCCATAAGCCTATTTTCTGGAGTTGTCTGCCATCTCTAATGAGATTCTGGCAGCTTGCACCTCAAGGATCCCAAGTTTCTCCATTACAGAGAGTGGCATTAAGTTTACTCCTAACCCTAGGTCACACAGAGCCTTCTCAAAGGTCATGGTGCCTATGTTATAGGGAATTAGGAATTTACCAGGATCCTGTTTCTTTTGAGGTAATTTCTGCCTATCCAATGCATTCAGTTCATTGGTGAGGAAGGGAGGTTCATCTTCCCAAGTCTCATTACCAAATAGCTTGGCATTTAGCTTCATGATTGGACCAAGGTATTTAGCAACTTGCTCTTCAGTAATGTCTTCATCCTCTTCAGAGGAAGAATACTCATCAGAGCTCATGAAGGGCAGAAGGAGGTTCAATGGAATCTCTATGGTCTCTAGATGAGCCTCAGATTCCTTTAGTTCCTCAAAAGAAAACTCCTTATTGATCACTGAACGTCCTAGGAGGTCTTCCTCACTGGGATTCACGTCCTCTCCCTCCCATGTAGGTTCGGCCATGATGGTTAAATCAATGGCCTTGCACTCTCTTTTTGGGTTTTCTTCTGTATTGCTTGGGAGAGTACTATGAGGGATTTCAGTGACTCTTTTACTCAGCTGGCCCACTTGTGCCTCCAAATTCCTAATGGAGGACCTTGTTTCATTCATGAAACTCACAGTGGCCTTAGATAGATCAGAGACTATATTTGCTAAGCTAGATGGGTTCTGCTCAGAATTCTCTGTCTATTGCTGAGTGGATGATGGAAAAGGTTTTCTATTGCTAAACCTGTTTCTTCCACCATTATTAAAGCCTTGTTGAGGCTTTTGTTGATCCTTCCATGAGAAATTTGGATGATTTCTCCATGAGGGATTATAGGTGTTTCCATAGGGTTCACCCATGTAATTCACCTCTGCTATTGCAGGGTTCTCAGGATCATAAGCTTCTTCTTCAGAAGATGCCTCTTTAGTACTGTTGGATTATTCCTTCAATCCATTCAGACTCTGAGAGATCATATTGACTTGTTGAGTCAATATTTTGTTCTGAGCCAATATGGCATTCAGAGTATCAATTTCAAGAACTCCCTTCCTCCGAGGCGTCCCATTACTCACAGGATTCCTTTCAGAAGTGTACATGAACTGGTTATTTGCAACTATGTCAATGAGTTCTTGAGCTTCTGCAGGCATTTTCTTTAGGTGAATGGATCCACCTGCAGAATGGTCCAGTGACATCTTTGATAGCTCAGACAGACCATCATAGAATATATCCAGGATGGTCTATTCTGAAAGCATGTCAGAAGGACACTTTTTGGTAAGTTCCTTGTATCTCTCCCAAGCTTCATAGAGGGATTCACTTTCCTTTTGTTTGAAGGTTTGAACATCCACTCTAAGCTTACTAAGCTTTTGAGGAGGAAAGAACTTGGCTAAGAAAGCCGTGACCAGCTTATCCCAATAGTTCAGGCTATCTTTAGGTTGAGAGTCCAACCATACTCTAGCTCTGTTTCTTATAGCAAACGGGAAAAGCATAAGCCTGTAGACCTCGGGATCAACCCCATTGGTCTTAACAGTATCACAGATTTGCAAGAATTCAGTTAAGAACTGAAAAGGATCTTCTGATGGAAGTCCATGAAACTTGCAATTCTGTTGCATCAGAGAAACTAATTGAGGTTTAAGCTCAAAATTGTTTGCTCCAATGGCAGGGATTGAGATGCTTCTTCCATGTAAATTGGAATTTGGTGCAGTAAAGTCACCAAGCATCTTCCTTGCATTGTTATTATTTTCGGCCATGTCTCCTTCTTTTTCGAAAATTTCTGTCAAATTTTCTCCAGAGAGTTGTGCTTTGGCTTCCCTTAGCTTCCTCTTCAGAGTTCTTTCAGGTTCCTGATCAGCTTCAACAAGAATGTTCTTATCCTTGTTCCTGCTCATAAGAAAAAGAAGGAAAAAAAAAAAAGAAAATATAGAATCCTCTATGTCACAGTATAGAGATTCCTTTATGTGAGTAGAAGAAGAAGAATCCAAACACAAGGGTGAGGAGTGGGTTCGAATTCTTAGATGAAGAGGAGTGTTAGTAAATAAATAAATAAATAATTAGAAGGAGATGAGGGAGAAAAATTTTCAAAAATCATTGAAAAGAAAAGAAAAATATTTTTGTTTTTAATTTAAAATTAAAATTAGAATTCAAAAATTAATAAAGGAAAATTGAATCAAATTAAATTAAATTTAAAACAATTAGTTAATTTAAAAAGGAATTTTGAAAAAGAGGGAAGAGATTTTCGAAAATTAGAAAGAGAGAGTTAGTTAGGTAGTTTTGAAAAAGATAATAATCAAACAAAAAGATAAGATTGATTGAAAAAGATTTGAAACTTAATTTTTGAAAAGATAAGAAGTTAGAAAAAAAGTTAGAAAAGATTTTGAAATTGATTTTGAAAAAGATGTGATTGAAACTTATTTTGAGAAATATTTGAAAAAGAAGTTTAAAAAAAGATTTGATTTTGAAAATTAAAGTTGATTACTTGACTAACAAGAAACAAAAAGATATGATTTTAAAATTTAAAGATTGGACCTTTCTCAATAGGCAAGTAACAAACTTAAAAATTTTTGAATCAATCACATTAATTGTTAGTAAAGATTTTTAAATTATGAAATAAAATAAGAAAAAAGATTTTTGAAAATCAATTTGAAATTTTCGAAAATCATAAAAGAAAAATGAAAAAGATTTGATTTTTGAAAAAGATAGAATTTTTAAATTGAAAATTTGATTTGACTCATAAGAAACAACTAGATTTTAAAAATTTTTGAAAAAGTAAACTCAAATTTTTGAATTTTATGAGTGAAAAAGGGAAAGATATTTTTTGATTTTTGAATTTTTTAATGATGAAAGAGAAAAACATCAAAAACACTCAATGCATGAAAATGTTGGATCAAAACAAATGATGCATGCAAGAACACTATGAGTGTCAAGATGAACACCAAGAACACTTTGAATGTCAAGATGAACACCAAGAACTTATTTTTGAAAAATTTTCAAGAAAAGAAAACATGAAAGACACCAAACTTAGAAATTTTTAATTTTTAGACACTAACAAATTGAAAATGCATATGAAAAATAAGAAAGGATGCAAAGCATGAAAATGCAAAGATCAAAAAAAGAAATTCATCAAGAATGACTTGAAGATCATGAAGAATACAATGCATGAATTTTCAAAAAATTTTAATGAAATTAAAAAGATGCAATTGACACTAAACTTAAGAATTGACACAAGACTCAAACAAGAAACATAAAATATTTTTGGTTTTATGATTTTATTAATTTTTTTGGATTTTTCGAAAATTAATTTGGAAAAAGAAAAATAAGGATTTCAAAATTTTTAATAGGAATTCCAGGAATCTTGCAATGTTAGTCTAAAGCTCCAGTCCAGGAATTAGACATGGCTTACTAGCCAGCCAAGCTTTCATTGAAAGCTTCGGTCCAAAACACTAGACATGGCCAATGGCCAGCCAAGCTTCATCAGATATTGATACCTCCCATGTATACAACAACTATGTGTGTAACTGCCAAATGGGTGAAGATCAACAAGCTCTTGTGATGATAAATTGAAACCCCGGTCCAAAAGATTAGACATGGCTTACAGCCAGCCAGAATTCAACAAATCATTATGAAACACTAGAATTCATTCTTAAAAATTCTGAAGAAAAATATATTTTTGAAAATATTTATTTTTATAATATTTTTTGTATTATTTTCGAAAATAAGAAATAAAAGCTTAAAAATAAAATAAAATTACCTAATCTGAGCAACAAGATGAACCGTTAGTTGTCCAAACTCGAACAATCCCCGGCAACGGCGCCAAAAACTTGGTGCGCAGAAATCGTGACGGTTCATTCCTTGGTAACGGCGCTAAAAACATAATACGCACGTTCATAATCTTAGTTCTTTGTCACAACTTCGCACAACTAACCAGCAAGTGCACTGGGTCGTCCAAGTAATAAACCTTACGTGAGTAAGGGTCGATCCCACGGAGATTGTCGGCTTGAAGCAAGCTATGGTCACCTTGTAAATCTCAGTTAGGCGAATTCAATTGATTATGGAGATTTAATAATTAAAAGATAAATAAAACGTAAATTAAAGATAGAGATACTTATGTAATTCATTGGTGAGAATTTCAGATAAACGTATGAAGATGCTTGTTCCTCCTGAACCTCTGCTTTCCTATTGTCTTCATCCAATCATTCATACTCCTTTCTATGGCAAGCTGTATGTTAGGCATCACCGTTGTATCCTACTCAGAATACCACAGACAAGGTTTAGACTTTTCGGATCTCAAGAATGGCCGTCCATGGATTCTAACTTATACCACGAAGACTCTGATTAAGAAATCCCAGAGATATTCATTCAATCTAAGGTAGAACTGAAGTGGTTGTCAGGCACGCGTTCATAGGTTGGGAATGATGATGACTGTCATGATCATCACATTCATATTGAAGTGCGAATGAATATCTTAGAATCAGAATAAGCTTGAATTGAATAGAAAAACAATAGTACTTTGTATTAATTCATGAGGAACAGCAGAGCTCCACACCTTAATCTATGGTGTGTAGAAACTCTACCGTTAAAAATACATAAGAACAAGGTCCAGGCATGGCCGAATGGCCAGCCCCCATAAAGGTCTAAGATAGCATAAAACGGATCAAAGATGATCCGATGATGTAAATACAATAGTAAAAAGTCCTATTTATACTAAACTAGTTACTAGGGTTTACAGAAATGAGTAAATGATGCAGAAATCCACTTCTGGGGCCCACTTGGTGTGTGCTTGGGCTGAGCATTAAGCTTTACACGTGTAGAGGCTTCTCTTGGAGTTGAACGCCAGTTTGTAACCTGTTTCTGGCGTTTAACTCCACTTTGCAACCTGTTTCTGGCGTTTAACTCTAGAATACAACATGGAACTGGCGTTGAATGCCAGTTTGCGTCATTTAAACTCGGGCAAAGTATAGACTATTATATATTGCTGGAAATCCCTAGATGTATACTTTCTAACGCAATTAAGAGCGCGCCATTTGGAGTTCTGTAGCTCCAGAAAATCCACTTTGAGTGCAGGGAGGTCAGAATCCAACAGCATCTGCAGTCCTTCTTCAACCTCTGAATCTGATTTTTGCTCAAGTCCCTTAATTTCAGCAAGAAATTACCTGAAATCACAGAAAAATACACAAACTCATAGTAAAGTCCAGAAATGTGATTTTTATTTAAAAACTAATAAAAATATACTAAAAACTATGTAAAAACAATGCCAAAAAGCGTATAAATTATCCGCTCATCAGTTTCATTGGTTGGGGGAGAGGGTTCAAAACAAGAATGTGGTGGTTCTTGGGAGTAATTGGATTGGGATTGTGGTAGATAAGGGTCATATGGTGGTGAATGGTGAAAAGGAACTTGTGAGTGTGGTGGTTCAAATCTACATTGAGAGGATGGTCTATAAGCACAGGGTGGGGGTTGTTGGTGATTACAAGGGGATCCACCATGTCTATTAGCTTGGTATGCATTGTATAGTGGTCCTCATCCATGATATCCTGGAGGATGTTGTTGCCTAAAGGGTTGATCAGATCCTCTTGGCTCCATCCATCTTTGATTGCTCTGACCTTGATGCATGTTCCTGCTATAACTTCTGTTCCCTTCAACAATATTAGAACCAAAATCAAAGCGAGAGGGATGAGAATTCATAGTAGCTAATAAAATAAAAAGGAAAAAAAACAAAAATAAATAAACAAGTAAAAGAAAAATATTTACAATAACCAATAATAAGGCACACGTTTGCAGTTCCCCGGCAACGGCGCCATTTTTGACGAACTGATTTTCTTTCGGTAAAGAATTTTCACAAATATATAATCGCGTTGTAGATATAGCTTCTAAACCAACAGAAAATCCTTTCGTACAAAAGTTTTGGTTGTCACTTAAGCAAACCCAATAAAATTGATAACCGAGTATTTAAACCTCGGGTCGTCTTCTCAAGGAACTGCAAGGAGGTATGTTCTTATTATTGGTTACGAGTTTTGTAAATTGGGGTTTTGAAAGTAAGGAACAAATAATTTAAATGACAAATAAAATAAATAAACAACTGTAAAATAAACTCTTGGCAAGGTATGAAAATTCGGAAGTCCTATCCTAATTGTCCTTATCAATGGTGATGAGAATTATATTTTGCTCTCCACTAAGTCAACCTCTAACTATGAAGGTAAGTCGAGTGGGTAAATCAATTTAACGCCTAAAGTCCTAGTCAATTCCTAAGGAAAGACTAGAGTTATAGGGATTTAAATCAATCAGCAAGGATATCAGTTATCAATCACGATGAGTTTGACAACTCAAGAGTTACCAATTAATCAACCAAAGCCAAAAGGGAAAAATCTAAATTATTAATGTAAATAAAGGAAAGCAGTCATAATTCTGAAATACCTCAAATTATATTAAATAGAAAATTAAATCTAAACATGAATGATTCATAAGCCAAATTGGCAATAAAAGTAATTAAAGGGTAACATTAAAATAACTGAAAGTAAAAGAGAAATATAAAGTAAAAAGGAATGTTGAACCTGATGAAGAGTTGAAATTCTAAATCCTTTAAGAGAAATTCTAATCCTAAAAACCTAAGAGAGAGGAGAGAACCTCTCTCTCTAAAAACTACATCTAAACTATGAAAAGTGAATAATTGAAGATCTCATAATGAATGAATGCATTCCCCCACTTCATAACCTCTAATCTGTGCCTTCTGGACTTGGATCTGAGGCAAAAAGGGTTTCAGAAATTGCTGAGAGCGTTTTCTGTATTTTCTGGTGCGTGGCTGATGAGCAGATAATTTATATGCTTTTTGGCATTGTTTTTAGTATATCTTAGTTGGTTTTTATTATGTTTTTATTAGTTTTTAAATAAAAATCACTCTTCTGGACTTTACTATGAGTTTGTATGTTTTTCTGTGATTTCAAGTATTTTTTGGCTGAAATTGAGGGACCTGAGCAAAAATCTGATTCAGAGGCTGAAAAAGGACTGCAGATGCTGTTGGATTCTGACCTCCCTACACTCGAAGTGGATTTTCTGGAGCTACAGAAGCCCAATTGGGCGCTCTCAATTGTGTTGGAAAGTAGACATCCTGGGCTTTCCAGCAATATATAATAGTCCATACTTTGCCCGAGATTTGGTGGCCCAAACAGGCGTTCCAATTCAGCTCAAGAATTCTGGCGTTTAACGCCAGAACTGGCACAAAAGCTGGAGTTAAATGCCCAAACTGGCACAAAAGCTGGCGTTTAACTCCAAGAAAAGTCTCTACACATGGAAGCTTCAATGCTCAGTCCAAACACACACCAAGTGGGTCCGGAAGAAGGTTTCTGCATTAATTACCTATTTCTGTAACCCTAGGCTACTAGTTTTCTATAAATAGGACCTTTTGCTATTGTATTTTCATCTTTTGATCATCTTGGAATCATGTTTTGATGATTGAACCCTCTTTGGAAGGCTGGCTATTCGGCCATGCCTAGACCTTTTGTTCTTATGTATTTTCAACGGTGGAGTTTCTACACACCATAGATTAAGGTGTGGAGCTCTGCTGTTCTTCATGAATTAATACAAGTACTATTGTTTTTCTATTCAACTCAAATCTATTTCTTCTACAAGATATTCATTCGCACCCAAGAACATGATGAATGTGATGATTATGTGACACTCATCACCATTCTCACCTATGAACGCGTGCCTGACAACCACTTCTGTTCTACATGCAAACAAGCTTGAATATGTATCTCTTGGGTTTCTAATCTAAGATTAGAACCTTCGTGGTATAGGCTAGAATTATTGGCGGCCATTCCTGAGATCCGGAACGTCTAAACCTTGTCTGTGGTATTCTGAGTAGGATCTGGGAAGGGATGACTGTGACGAGCTTTAAACTCGCGAGTGTTGGGCGTGTGACAGACGCAAAAGGATCAATGGATCCTATTCCAACATGATCGAGAATCGACAGATGATTAGCCGTGCGATGACAGCGTGCGTAGAACATTTTCACTGAGAGGATGGAAAGTAGCCATTGACAATGGTGATGCCCAACATAAAGCTTGCCATGGAAAGGAGTATGAATGATTGGAAGAAGGCAATAGGAAAGCAGAGGTTCGAGAGGAACAAAGCATCTTCATATGCTTATCTGAAATTCCTACCAATGAATTACATAAGTATCTCTATCTCTATCTTTATTTTATGTTTGATTCATATTTTAATTATCACTCCTCCATAACTATTTGAATCTGCATGACTGAGATTTACAAGATGACCATAGCTTGCTTCAAGCCGACAATCTCCGTGGGATCGACCCTTACTCACGTAAGGTATTACTTGGACGACCCAGTGCACTTGCTGGTTAGTTGTGCGGAATTGTGACAAAGTGTGATTCACGTTTGAGAGCTCCAAGTCTTTGGCACCATTGTTGGTGATCACAATTTCGTGCACACAATGCAACTGAGCTCCCAAAATTGGCATTTTCGAGCACGTTTAAGTGACTTAAACGTTGGCTTAAACGCTGTCAAACCAACCAGCAACCTTGTCACCTTCAATCAAGCTTAACTTGCGCTATAGAGATCCAATTGAGGTGCTTCCAGTTGCGTTAGAAAGCTGACATCCATAGCTTTCCAAGGAGGTATAATAGTCTATATTTGGCATCAAATTGGCAAGGTTGACAAGAGAACAAAGTGACGACTCAAGAAAGGGGGGTGCAACGTTTGAGTGTAGTTTAATGGATCATTATCCTTTTTGGATCAATTATGTCACTCTACCCTTCAAGCAAGCAAGGCCCATCAACAACACTAAATCAAGGCCACAAGAATCATCTAGAATAGTTTATTTCCATTTGATTGTAATTTGCTTTGAATTTCATTTTCATTTTGTAATTTAGGGAGCCTATTTAACGGCCTTAGTTTCTGCATAAAAAAAAGGACTTTGGGGATTGAGGGGGAATCCAGCCCCTGAGGGGGAAATCGGGGGAGAGAACTTTGAATCATTTTCTTTTAGTTTTGTAATTGAATTCAATCCTTGTGGGATTCGACCTCACTCTATTGTGAGTTTACGATAAACGATAACCGGTGCACTTGCCGGAAGGAATTTTGCCGATCGTGCAATTTCCTAAATCGTAGCATAACAAGTTTATGCGCATCATGCACCAAATTTTTGGCACCGTTGCCGGGGATTGTTCGATTTTGGACAACTGACGGTTCATCTTGTTGCTTAGATTAGGTACTTTTCTTTTTATTTTTCAGAATTTTTAAGAATGAATTTTAGAGTTTCAAGGTGATGTTCCCACCATCACAAAAGCTGATTGATTCTCATCAATTTAGCTATTGAATGTAATGTCCCGCTGAAGCTTGGCCAAACATGTCTAATCTTTTTAGACTGAAGCTTTAGACTAACATTGCATGATTCCTGGAATTCTTATTAAAAGTTTTGAATCTCTTTATTCTCTTTTCCATATAATTTTCGAAAAATCACAAAAAAAAAATTTATAAAATCATAAAATCAAAAATATTTTTATGTCTCTTGTTTGAGACTAGTGTCTAATTTTTAATTTTGGTGTCAATTGCATGTCTTTCTTCTTCTTGCATTTTTTCGAATATATGTAATATGTTCTTCATTGATCTTCAAGTTGTTCTTGATGATTTCCTAGCTCTGATCTTTAAATTCTCTTGTTTTGTGTGTTTTGTTGTTTCTTACATGCATTTTGTATCTTTTCAATCACATCTTTTTCAAAAATTAATTTTCAATCATATCTTTTTTATTTCTAATTTCAAAATCTTTTTCAAAAATCACTTAATTTCTTTCCCAATTTTAATTTCGAAAATCATCAATCAAATTTTCAAAATTTCTTTTAATTATTTCAAAATCTTTTACTTTAATTTCAAAAATTCTTCCCCTCTTCTCACATCCTTCTATTTAAGGACTAACACTCCTCCACTATCAACAATTCGAACTCTATCCCTCTTGATAAGTTCGAATTCTTCTCTCTTTCTACCTTCTCCTTCTATTCTTCTTTTCCTATGACACTTCAAGGAATCTCTATACTGTAACATAGAGGATTCCATACTTTCTTGTTCTCTTCTCTTTCGTATGAGCAGGAGCAAAGACAAATGCATCCTTGTTAAAGCTGATCCTGAACCTGAAAGGACCTTGAAGAGAAAGCTAAGAGAAGCTAAAGCGCAACTCTCTCTAGAGGGCCTAACAGAGCTCTTCAAGGAGGAAGAAGCCATGGCAGCCGAAAACAACAACAATGCCAACAATGCAAGGAAGGTGCTTGGTGACTTTACTGCATCTACTCCTGACTTCTATGGGAGAAGCATCTCAATCCCTGCCATTGGAGCAAACAACTTTGAGCTTAAGCCTCAATTAGTTTCTCTAATGCAACAGATTGCAAGTTTCATGGACTTCCATTGGAAGATCTTCATCAGTTCTTAGCTGAATTCTTGCAAATCTGTGACACTGTCAAGACCAATGGGGTTGACCCTGAAGTCTACAGACTTATGCTCTTCCCTTTTGCTGTAAGAGACAGAGCTAGGATGGTTGGATTCACAACCCAAAGAAAGCCTGAACTCTTGGGAAAAGCTAGTCAATGCCTTCTTGGCAAAGTTCTTTCCACCTCAAAATCTGAGCAAGCTTAGAGTGGAAGTCCAAATCTTCAGACAGAAGGAAGGAGAATCCCTCTATGAAACTTGGGAAAGATACAAGCAATTGATCAAAAGGTGTTCTTCTGACATGCTTTCAGAATGGAGCATCATAGGTATCATCTATGATGGTCTGTCTGAACTGTCCAAGATGTCATTGGACAGCTCTGCTGGAGGATCTCTTCATCTGAAGAAGACGCCTGCAGAAGTTCAGGAACTCATTGAGATGGTTACAAATAACCAATTCATGTACACTTCTGAAAGGAACCCTATGAATAATGGGACAAATCAGAAGAAAGGAGTTCTTGAGATTGATACTCTGAATGCCATACTGGCTCAGAATAAAATATTGACTCAGCAAGTCAATATGATTTCCCAAAGTCTGTCTGGAATGCAAGCTGCACCAGGCAGTACTAAGGAAGCTTCCCCTGAAGAAGAAGCTTATGATCCTGAGAACCCAGCAATGGAAGAGGTGAATTACATGGGAGAACCCTATGGAAACACCTATAATCCTTCATGGAGAAATCATCCAAATCTCTCATGGAAGGATCAACAGAGACCTCAACAAGATTTCAACAAACAGTAATGGTAGAAGAAACAGGTTTAGCAATAGCAAGCCTTTTCCATCATCTTCTCAGCAATAGACAGAGGATTCTAAGAAGAGCCACTCTGACTTAGAAACCATAGTCTCTGACCTAATTAAAACCACTCAAAGTTTCATGACTGAAACAAGGTCCTCCATTAGAAATTTGGAGGCACAAGTGGGTCAGCTGAGTAAGAAAGTTACTGAACTCCCTTCTAGTACTCTCCCAAGCAATACAGAAGAGAATCCAAAGAGAGAGTGCAAGGCCATAAACACATCTCACATGGCCGAACCTGGAGAGGAGGAAGAGGCAGTGATCTCCACTGAGGAAGACCTCAATAGACGTCCACTGGCCTCCATGGAATTACCTGATGAGAAACCATGGGAATCTGAGGCTCACACAGAGACCATAGAGATTCCATTGAATTTACTCCTGCCATTCATGAGCTCTGATGCGTATTCATCCTCTGAAGAGGATGAAGATGTTACTGAAGAGTAAGTTGCTAAGTACCTTGGAGCAATCATGAAGCTAAACGCCAAGTTATTTGGTAATGAGACTTGGGAGAATGAACCTCCATTGCTCACTAAAGAACTGGATAACTTGACTAGGCAGAGATTACCTCTGAAGAGACAAGATCCTGGGAAGTTCTCAATACCTTGTACCATAGGCACCATAACCTTTGAGAAGGCTCTGTGTGACCTAGGGTCAAGTATAAACCTCATGCCTCTCTCTGTAATGGAGAAGCTAGGGATCATTGAGGTACAAGCTGCAAGAATCTCACTGGAGATGGCAGACAATTCAAAGAAACAGGCTTATGGACTTGTAGAGGATGTCTTGGTAAAGGTTGAAGACCACTACATCCCTGCTGATTTCATAATGCTAGAGACTGGGAAGTGTGTGGATGAATCTATCATCCTTGGCAGACCCTTCCTAGCCATAGCAAAAGCTGTAATTGATGTTGACAGAGGAGAATTGATCATTCAAGTGAATGAAGACTCCCTTGTGTTTAAAGCTCAAGGATATCCCTCTGTAACCATGAAGAGGAAGCATGAAGAGCTTCTCTCAATACAGAGTCAGACAGAGCCCCCACAGTCAAACTCTAAGTTTGGTGTTGGGAGGTTCCAACATTGCTCTGAACATCTGTGAGGCTCCATGAGAGCCCACTGTCAAGCTATTGACATTAAAGAAGCGCTTGTTGGGAGGCAACCCAATTTTTAATTATCTATGTTAAATTTCTATTTTCTTTTATTATTTTATGTTTTCTGTAGGTTGATGATCATGTGAAGTCACAAAAACAATTAAAAAAGCAAAAACAGACTGAAAAACAGAATGAAAAATAGAACACTCTGGAGGAGAAACTTACTGGCGTTTAAACGCCAGTAAGGGTAGCAGAATGGGCGTTAAACGCCCAGTCTGGCACCATTCTGGGCGTTTAACGCCAGAAATGGGCACCAGACTAGCGTTTAATGCCAGGAATGGGCAAGAAGCTGGCATTAAACACCAGAAATGGGCAGCAGCCTGGCGTTTAATGCCAGGATTGGCAGAAAGGGGCATTTTTGCATGCCACTTAGTGCAGGGATGAGATATCCTTGACACCTCAGGATCAGTGGACCCCACAGGATCTCCACCTACCTCACCTCTCTCTCTCTTCTTCACCCATTCACCAATCACCTCAATACCTCTTCCCCAAAAACCTCTCACCTATCAAATCCCACCATTCTCTTCACCACTCACATCCATCCTTCATAAAACCCCACCTACCTCACCATTCAAATTCAAATCACTTTCCCACCCATAATGGCCGAACCATACCCCCCTCTCCACTCCTATATAAACCCATATTCACTCCTTTATTTTCACACAACATACACACTACTTCTCCCCCTTGGCCGAAATACCAAGCCCCATCCATCTCCTCTATTTCTTCTTCTTCTACTCTCTTCTTTCTTCTTTTGCTCGAGGATGAGCAAACCTTCTAAGTTTGGTATGGTAAAAGCGTTGCTTTTTGTTTTTCTATAACCATTTATGGCACCTAAGGCCGGAGAAACCTCTGGAAAGAGGAAAGGGAAGGCAAAAGCTTCCACCTCCGAGTCATGGGAGATGGAAAAATTCATCTCAAGGGTGCACCAAGACCACTTCTATGAAGTTGTGGCCAAGAAGAAGGTGATTCCCGAGGTCCCTTTTAAACTCAAAAAGGGTGAATATCTGGAGATTTGACATGAGATTCGAAGAAGAGGTTGGGAAGTTCTCACTAACCCCATTCAACAAGTCGGAATCTTAATGGTTCAAGAGTTCTATGCCAATGCATGGATCACCAAGAACCATGATCAAAGTGTGAACCCGGACCCAAAGAATTGGCTTACAATGGTCCGAGGGAAATACTTAGATTTCAGTCCGGAAAATGTAAGGTTGGCATTCAACTTGTCCATGATGCAAGGAGATGCACACCCCTACACTAGAAGGGTCAACTTTGATTAAAGGTTGGACCAAGTCCTCATAAACATTTGTGAAGAGGGCGCTCAATGGAAGAGAGATTCAAGACGGAAGCCGGTTCAACTAAGAAGGCATGACCTCAAGCCCGTGGCTAGGGGATAGTTGGAGTTCATCCAACGCTCAATCATTCCCACTAGCAACCGTTCTGAAGTTACTATAGACCGGGCTATCATGATTCATAGCATCATGATTAGAAAGGAAGTAGAAGTTCATGAAGTCCTCTACTTTGGCAAGGTTAGTCTTCCCTCATCTCATTTGTCACCTCTGCAATTCAGCTGGAATTGACATAGAGGAAGACATCCTCATTGATGAGGATAAGCCCATCACTAAGAAAAGGATGGAGCAAACAAGAGATCCCACTCATGGACATGAGGAAATTCCTCACCATGAAATCCCTGAGATGCCTCAAGGGATGCATTTTCCTTTTTTAATTGGGAGAAAATCAACACCTCCCTAAGAGAATTAAGTTCCAACATGGGACAACTAAGGGTGGAGCACCAAGAGCATTCCATCCTCCTCCATGAAATTAGAGAAGACCAAAGAGTCATGAGAGAGGAGCAACAAAGGCAAGGAAGAGACATTGAGGAGCTCAAGCACTCCATAAGATCTTTAAGAGGAAGAACTAGCCGCCATCACTAAGGTGGACCCGTTCTTTAATTTCCTTGTTCTTTATTTCTCTGTTTTTCGAAAATTATGCTTTATGTTTATCTATGTTTGTGTCTTTATTACATGATCATTAGTGTCTTAGTGTTTAAGCCTTGAAGCTATGAAAATGAATCCATCACCTTTCTTAAATGAAAAATGTTTTTAATTGAAAAAGAAAAAGAAGTGCATGAATTTCAAATTTTAAAACAGTTTAGTTATTTTGATGTGGTGGCAATACTATTGTTTTTCTGAATGAATGCTTGAACAGTGCATATTTTTTGAATTTGTTGATTCATGAATGTTAAAATTGTTGGCTCTTGAAAGAATGATGGAAAAGGAGAAATGTTATTTGATAATCTGAAAAATCATAAAATTGATTCTTGAAGCAAGAAAAAGCAGTGAAAAGCTTGCAGAAAAAATATATATATGCGAAAAAAATGAATGAAGAAAAAAAAAGAGAAAGAAAGAAAAAGAAAAAGCAAGCAGAAAAAGCTAATAGCCTTTTAAACCAAAAGGCAAGGGTAAAATAAAAAGGATCCAAGGCTTTGAGCATCAGTGGATAAGAGGGCCCACAGGAATAAATTCCTGGCCTAAGCGGCTAAACCAAGCTGTCCCTAACCATGTGCTTGTGGCGTGAAGATGTCAAGTGAAAACTTGAGACTGAGCGGTTAAATTCGTGGTCCAAAAGCAAAAAGAGTGTGCTTAAGAGCTCTGGATACCTCTAATTGGGGACTCTAGCAAAGCTGAGTCACAATCTGAAAAGGTTCACCCAATTATGTGTCTGTGGCATTTATGTATCCGGTGGTAATACTGGAAAACAAAATGCTTTGGGTCACAGCCAAGACTCATAAAGTAGCTGTGTTCAAGAATCAACATACTTAACTAGGAGAATCAATAACACTATCTGGATTCTGTGTTCCTATAGAAGCCAATCATTCTGAACTTCAAAGGATAAAGTGAGATGCCAAAACTGTTCAGAAGCAAAAAGCTAAAAGCCCCGCTCATCTAATTAATATTGATCTTCATAGATGTTTTTGGAATTCATTGTATATTCTCTTTTTTTTATCCTATTTGATTTTTAGTTGCTTGGGGACAAGTAACAATTTAAGTTTGGTGTTGTGATGAGCAGATAATTTATATGCTTTTGGCATTATTTTTAGTATGTTTTTAGTATATTTTAGTTGGTTTTTATTATGTTTTTATTAGTTTTTAAATAAAAATCACTCTTCTAGACTTTACTATGAGTTTGTGTGTTTTTCTGTGATTTCAGGTATTTTCTGGCTGAAATTGAGGGACCTGAGCAAAAATCTGATTCAGAAGCTGAAAAAGGACTGCAGATGCTGTTAGATTCTGACCTCCTTGCACTCGAAGTGGATTTTCTGGAGCTACAAAAGCCCAATTGGCACGCACTCAATTGCGTTGGAAAGTAGACATCCTGGGCTTTCCAGCACTCAATTTTGGGTTGACTTAGTCAAAATTTTTTAAAATTTAGTTGTTTTTTGGTAGTCAAGCCAAAATTTCAATTTAAAAATTCTATCTTTTCAAATCTTTTTCAAAATCAAATCTTTTTCATTTTTCTTTTAATATTTTTGAATTCTTTCTTAAAATTTTTCAAAATCTTTTTCTTATTTTTTTATTTCATAATTTCCGAAATTATTGCTAACATTTAATGTTTTAATTCAAAAATTTCAATTTTGTTACTTTCCTGTTAAGAAAGGTTCAATCTTTAAATTCTAGAATCATATCTTTTAGTTTCTTGTTAGTCAAGTCATTAACTTTAATTTTCAAAATCAAATCTATTTAAATTTCTTTTTCAAATCTTTTTCAAAATAAATTTCAATCATATCTTTTTCAAAACTTAATTTCAAAATCTTTTTCTAACTTCTTATCTTTTCAAAATTGATTTTCAAATCTTTTTCAATTAACTACTCGATTGTTTGTTTGATTTTAAAAAGTTTACTATTTCTTATCTCTTTCAAAACCACCTAACTACTTTTCTCTCTCTAATTATTTTAAATTCTAATTTTATTTTATTTCATTTAATAAATTCGAATTCTAACATATAATTAAAATAAAAACAAAAATATTTTT
>NC_029794.2:25594432-25633410 GCF_000816755.2 Arachis ipaensis | reverse complement strand
TCTTTTTAATTAACTAATTGTTTTAAATTCTAATTTTATTTGATTTCTTTTCTTAAATTTTGAATTCTAACTAATAATTAAAATAAAAACAAAAATATTTTTCTTTTCTTTTAATTAATATTCGAACCATCTTTCTCTGTGTGTTCGAATTTCTTCTTCTTCTTTCTTCATTCTATTCTTCTTTTCCTCTGACACATAAAAGAATCTCTATACTGTGACATAGAAGATTCCTCTTCTTTTCTATTCTCTTCTTTTTCATATGAGCAGAAACAGGGATAAAGACATTCTTGTTGAAGCTGATCCTGAACCTGAAAGGACTCTGAAGAGGAAGCTAAGAGAAGCTAAAGCACAACACTCAGGAGAGGACCTTACAAAAATTTTTGAAAAAGAAGTAGACATGGCAGCCAAACCCAATAACAATGGTGGAAAAATTCAGTTTGGCAATAGCAAACCTTTTCCATCATCTTCTCAGCAACAGACAGAGAATTCTAAGCAGAGCCTCTCTGACTTAGCAACCATAGTCTCTGATCTATCTAAGACCACTCTCAGTTTCATGACTGAAACAAGGTCCTCCATCAGAAATTTGGAGGCACAAGTGGGTCAGCTGAGTAAAAGAGTTATTGAAACTCCTCCTAGTACTCTCCCAAGCAATACAGAAGAGAATCGCAAAAGAGAGTGCAAGGCCATAACTATATCCAAAGTGGCCGAACCTGGAGAGAGTAAAAAGGATTTCCAGTGAGGAAGACATTGCTGGATGTCCATTGACCAATAAGGAGTTCCCTATTGAGGAACCAAAGGAATCTGAGGCTCATACAGAGACCATAGAGATTACACTGAACTTACTATTGCCATTCATGAGCTCTGATGAATATTCTTCCTCTGAAGAGGATGAAGATATTGTTGAAGAGCAAGTTGCTCGGTATCTAGGAGCAATCATGAAGCTGAATGCCAAGTTATTTGGTAATGAGACTTGGGAGGATGAACCTCCATTGCTCACTAATGAAATGAATGCCTTGTTCAGCAGAAATTACCTCAGAAGAAACAAGATCCTGGAAGGTTCCTAATACCTTGTACCATAGGCACCATGACCTTTGAAAAGGCTCTGTGTGACCTGAGGTCAGGTATAAACCTCATGCCACTATTTGTAATAGAGAAACTAGGGATCTTTGAGGTATAAGCTGCAAGAATCTCACTAGAGATGGCAGACAAATCAATAAAACAGGCTTATGGACTTGTAGGAGATGTCTTAGTGAAGGTTGAAGGCCTTTACATCCCTGCTAACTTCATAATTCTAGACACTGGGAAGGATGAGGATGAATTCATTATCCTTGGAAGACCTTTTCTAGCCACAGCAAGAGCTGTGATTGATGAAGACAGAGGAGAGTTAGTCCTTCAATTGAATAAGGACTACCTTGTGTTTAAGGCTCAAGGATCTTCTTCTGTAACCATGGAGAGGAAGCATGAAAAGCTTCTCTCAATACAGATTCAAACAGAGCCCCCACACTCAACTTCTAAGTTTGGTGTTGGGAGGCCACCATTAAGCTCTGAGTCTCTGTGAAGCCCTCTAAGAGCTCACTGTCAAGCTATTGACATTAAAGAAGCGCTTATTGGGAGGCAACCCAATGTTATTTAATTATATTTATTTTAGACATTTGTTTTCCATTGTTATTTTATGTTCTCTTTAAGTTGATGATCATGTGAAGTCATAAAAATAGTTGTAGAAATAAAGAAAAATAAAAAACAGCATAAAAAACGTCACACCCTGGAGGACAGGCTTACTGGCGTTTAAACGCCAGTAAGGATAGTATTCTGGGCGTTTAACGCCAGAAATGACAGCATTCTAGGCGTTCAGAAAAACGCCCATTAAAGAAGGAATCCTGGCATTTAACGCCAGCCAGGGTATCTGGCTGGGCGTTTAAAATGGCAGTCAAGTGGGTGTTAAACGCCAGAATAGATAGCATTCTGGGCGTTTAACACCAGAATGACAGAAGGGAGGTAATTTTGTTTCCAATTCGATTTTTTTTTAATTTTTCATGTTTTAATTCATAATTTTTTTGCATCAAACATATTTTAAACTTTCATCTTTCAATTTCTATTTTCAAAAATTAATAATCTTTCCAATTCTTTTTAATTCTTTTCAATTCCTTCCAAAACATTTTCAAAACTTACATATCTTTTCAAATTCTTTTCAACTCTTTTTCTTGTATACATTAATATATTTTCAAAACTAATTGCATCACTCTTCTTTTACTCCCTTCTATCTTATTTTGCTTGAGGACGAACAAAGCTTTTAAGTTTGGTGTGGAAAAGCTCAGTTTTTTTGTTTTTCCATAACCATTAATGGCACCTAAGGCCGAAAAAACCTCTAGGAAGAGGAAAGAGAAGGCAGTTGCTTCCAACTCCGAGTCATGGGAGATGGAGAAATTCATCTCAAAAGCCCATCACTAGAAAGAGGATGGAGCAAACAAGAGAGCCCACTCATGGACCTCAATAAGAGCACTCCATTATCCTCCATAAAATCAGAGAAGACCAAAAGGCCATGAAAGAGGAGCAACAAAGGCAAGGAAGAGATATTGAAGAGCTAAAGCACTCCATGGGATCTTCAAGAAGAAGAACTAGCCGCCATCACTAAGGTGGACCCGTTCTTTAATTTCCTTGTTCTTATTTTTCTATTTTTCGAATTCTATGCTTTATGTTTTGTCTATGTTTGTGTCTTTATTACATGATCATTAGCGTCTAGTGTCTATGTCTTAAAGCTATGAATGTCCTATGAATCCTTCACCTTTCTTAAATGAAAAATGTTTTTATTTGCAAAAGAACAAGAAGTACATGAATTTTGAATTTTATCTTGAAATTAGTTTAATTATTTTGATGTGGTGGCAATACCTTTTGTTTTCTGAATGAATGCTTGAACAGTGCATATTTTTGAATTTGTTGTTTATGAATGTTAAAATTGTTGGCTCTTCAAAGAATAATGAAAAAGGAGAAATGTTATTGATAATCTGAAAAATCATAAAATTCATTCTTGAAGTAAGAAAAAGCAGTGAAAAGTAGAAGCTTGCGGAAAAAAAAAGGGAAAAAAAAGAGAAGAAAAAGAAAGAAAAAGAAAAAGCAAGCAGAAAAAGCCAATAGCCCTTTAAACCAAAAAGCAAGGGTAAAAAGGATCCAAGGCTTTGAGCATTAATGGATAGGAGGGCCCACAGGAATAAAATCCTGGCCTAAGCGGCTAAACCAAGCTGTCCCTAACCAAGTGCTTGTGGCGTGAAGGTGTCAAGTGAAAAGCTTGAGACTGAGGGGTTAAAGTCGTGGTCTAAAGCAACAAAAAAAAGAGTGTGCTTAAGAGCTCTGGGCACCTCTAACTGGGGACTCTAGCAAAGCTGAGTCACAATCTGAAAATGTTCACCCAATTATGTGTCTGTGGCATTTATGTATCTGGTGGTAATACTGGAAAACAAAATGCTTAGGGCCAAGGCCAAGACTCATAAAGTAGCTGTGTTCAAGAATCAACATACTGAACTAGGAGAATCAATAACACTATCTAAATTCTGAGTTCCTATGGAAGCCAATCATTCTTAACTTCAAAGGATAAAGTGAGATGCCAAAACTGTTCAGAAGCAAAAAGGCTACTAGCCCCGCTCATCTAATTAGAACTAAATTCATTGATAAGTTTGGAATTTATTGTATTTTCTCTTCTTTTTATACTATTTTGTTTTTAGTTGCTTGGGGACAAGCAACAATTTAAGTTTGGTGTTGTGATGAGCGGATAATTTATACCCTTTTTGGCATTATTTTTACATAGTTTTTAGTATGTTTTAGTTACTTTTTATTATATTTTTATTAGTTTTTATGCAAAAATCACATTTCTAGACTTTACTATGAGTTTGTGTATTTTTCTGTGATTTCAGGTATTTTCTGACTGAAATTGAGGGACCTGAGCAAAAATCTGAATCAGAGGCTGAAAAAGGACTGCATATGCTGTTGGATTCTAACCCTCCTGCACTCGAAGTTGATTTTTTGGAGCTACAAAAGCCCAATTGGTGCGCTCTTAATTGCGTTGGAAAGTAGATATCCTGGGCTTTCCAGAAATATATATAATAGTCTATACTTTGCCCGAGATTTGATACCCCAAACTGGCGTTCAAAGCCACCCTAAAACTTTCTGTTGTAAAACGCCCAAACTGGCACCAGAATTGGAGTTAAACGCCCAAACTAGCACCCAAGCTGGTGTTTAACTCCAAGAGCAGCCTATGCACGTGTAAAGCACAATGCTCAGTCCAAGCACACACCAAGTGGGCCCCGGAAGTGGATTTCTGCACTATCTGCACTTAGTTACTTATTTTCTATAATCCCCAGTAGCTAGTTTAGTATAAATAGCACTTTTTACTATTGTATTAGGGAACTTATGCCATATTTCACATTTGGAGGCTGGCCATTCGGCCATGCCTAGACCTCTTTTCACTTATGTATTTTCAACGGTGGAGTTTCTACACCCCATAGATTAAGGTGTGGAGCTCTGCTGTTCTTCATGAATTAATGCAATTACTACTGTTTTTCTCTCAATTCACGTCTACTTCTTTTCTAAGATACTCACTCCTACTTCAATCTGGAGAATGATATGATCCGTGACACTCATCATTATTCTCAATTCTATGAACGCATGACTGACAACCACTTCCGTTCTATCTGAGCTCAACGTAGTCATTGGGCGACAGCTTGAGTGTGTATCTCTTGGATATCTAATACACGGACCGAGTCTGTGAGATTAGTATCTTCGTGGTATAGGCTAGAACCAATTGGCAACATTCCTGGGATCCAGAAAGTCTAAACCTTGTCTGTGGTATTCCGAGTAGGATCTGGGAAGAGATGACTATGACGAGCTTCAAACCTGCGAATGTTAGGCACAAGTGACAGTGTGCAAAAGGATCAATGGATCCTATTTCGACGCTAACGGGAACCGACAGATGATTAGCCATGCAGTAGCTGTACCTGGTATTTTTCATCCGAGACGAGAAATCTGACAGTTGATTAGTCGTGCAGAAACCGTAGAGGACCATTTTCACTGAGAGGATCCTACAGCTTGCCATGGAAGGAAGTAACACATGGTTGGAAGAAGACAATAGGAAAGCAGAGGTTCAGAAGCAACAAAGCATCTCCAGACGCTTATCTGAAATTCCCACAAATGAACTACATAAGTACCCTTATCTTATTTTATGTTTTATTTATCTTTTAATTATCAAAACCTTATAACCATTTGAATCCGCCTGACTGAGATTTACAAGATGACCATAGCTTGCTTCAAGCCGACAATCTCCGTGGGATCGACCCTTACTCACGTAAGGTATTACTTGGACGACCCAGTGCACTTGCTGGTTAGTTGTGCGGAGTTGTGAAAAGTGTGAATCACAATTTCCCACACCAGTTTGCTAACCGTTATTGCAAACAGATGTTCCCCATCCTAGCTGAGAGGAACTACAATAATGAGCATCTACTCATTGTTCCAACACACTTTGTTGACCTTGTGGAGCCCCGAATTGAGAAGAGACAGTGGGGATTTTTGAGGAAGCAGTCGCGAGAGGCCAACTTATCCCGGGTAGTTGAATTCTACTCAAACTTCTACTCGCCTACTCTACAGACTGTCTTCATCCGTTAGCAGCAGGTCCCTGTCTCCGAGAGTGCCATACAGAGAGCACTGGACCTTCCACCTAGTCCAAATGGATGGGATGCATATCAAGAGGCATCTCATAAGCGTCAGATGTATCATTTCAACTGGGATAGTGTACTTGGAGTAATAGCCCAACCTGGCAGCACCTGGATCTACGGGCAGCATCGTTCAAAATCCAAGAGCATCTCAGCCTAGTCACTCACCCTGGAGGCTTGCGTGTGGGCACAGATTATGTCCCACTATGTCTTTCCGAGCACTCACGAGTCGACCTTCATAGCCGACATGGCTGTTCTCATCTGGTGCATCCTGACAGAGCAACCCCTCAACTTGCCCCAACACATCCGGCAAACAATGGGACACGTACAGATTGCGGGTAACCTGCCTTTTCCCGCATTGGTTTCAAATTTAGTCTCGGCAGTAGTGTGTCCTATCAGGCAGGAGACACAAAGGTCATGATCCCTAGGGCCGACCAGTATATCCCGAACGGGAAGTACATCAGGCCGCCAGTTCCCTCTGCAAGCCGGCCTGCAGGTCCATCTTTGGATACTCCTCCCTCTTCCACTCCACCATCATCTACACCACAAGCACCATCCATCCATCAGATGTTCCTCCAGATCCTTGAGAGATTCGACCGGCAAGACCGGCGAATGGAGTAAATGGAACGCCGTAACAAGCGCAGATACAACTATCTGAAGGACCTCATAGCTGGTACTCACCCACCTCCATAACAGAAGGACACCCCGGACTCCCCTTCATCCAGTAGCACAGGCAGCCAAGGCAAACCAGACACTGAAGGCGACGCTTCCAGCCCTCCCTTGCTCCTTACTGATGGCACGGAGGACCGTGTCAAGCTTTAAGTGTGGGGAGGTCAGTCCTTGACTTCCAGAGGTAACTTTTCTCTCTTAACACCAACATTTGACTTTTTCTTTTGTTAGATAGGACAGATTGCATGATAATAATTGTTTGCATGTATGTTTTGCTTAGTTAAAGTAATGAGTTTCTTTTCAAGACCCCTTTTTATAGTATTTCACTAATTTAAATTGAAAATTTTTTGTTAAACTTGTTTGAGGATTGTAATTTGGAACATAGGTTATAGCTAAGAACACACAACCTGTGAGATTTGAGCTTAATTATATGGTTACATTATTTAACCATAATATTTTATTCTTGTGTGTTTCATTCTCTATGATTATAATCTATATTTTGTTCCATTCTATATGTCCATTGTTTAGTGTATTTACATGCATACATATGATTGAGGCCATCATTCGTTATTAGCTCACTCATCCTAAATAGCCTACCCTTTCAATCACCTTTGTTAGCCACCTTGAGCCTTTCAATCCCTATTTGTTCTATATTTTACCACATCACTAGCCTTAAGCAGAAAAATAATTAATTACCTGATTTGAATCTTTGGTTAGCTTAAGATAGAGATTGTGTATCAATTAAGTGTGGGGAACCGTGGGAACTTGGGTTGATAAGAAAGTGTTGAATTTTATTGACAAGATATTGGGAATTTGGGTACATACTCATGTGAGACCAGAAAAATTAAAAAAAAAAACCCATGTGCATTGATATGTTATGTTTACTTTTACCTTAAAAAAAACCAAAAATATTCAAATAAATAAGTAATTAAATAAGAGGACAAAATTACCCCAATGCTAAGTTTAATAAAAGATCAATGCATATGTGATAAAGTTAAGAAAAATTTGGTACATGAGTATGTGATACAAAAGTGGGAATTATGGGTAGATAAGCATGATTTTGGAATTACATAGAGTGTGTGTGTATGTTAGGTGAAAGCTTAGGTTGATCAAAGATTTATATTTTAGCTCATTTGGCCATACATATATCCTCACCCTTACCTTAGCCCCATTACAACCTTGAAAAGACCTCATGATGTTTGCATTGGTATACTAAATTTTTGTTGATTAGTTAGATGAAAAACAAAGTCTAGAGAGCATGATTAGAGAAGAATAGAGTGAATTAACACTAGACACTTGAGAGATTGGAGTGCATATACACTACCAGTGAAAGTTCAATGCTTGATTCTATGTTCCCTGCTTTCATGAGCTATCTTCTTACAAGTTTACTTGTCTTTTATTGTGTGATTTGAATTAGTGGAATCTGATTTATTTTTGTCTTGGAGAGCTTATTTACTTTTAACCAAATAGATAGAATCATCTTAGCATATAGTTGCATTCACATTCATAGGTTGCATCTCATGAGTCTTACTTTCCCCCATTCATTCTTCATATCTTATTGAACTTAGCATGAGGACATGCTAATGTTTAAGTGTGGGGAGATTGATAAACCACTATTTTATGGTTTATCTTGTGCTCAATTGAGTGGTTTTTATCAAGTCTTTGCACACTTATTCATACACTTTGCATGATTTTACAATTCCTTCCTAGTTTTGTTCTATAATTGAAAATTTGCTTCCTAAGCCTTTAAATTATGTATTTTTAATTCCCTTTATACCATTCAATACCGTGATATGTGCGTTAAGTGTTTTCAAGCTTTATAGGGCAGGAATGGCTTAGAGAATGGAGACGAAGCTTGCAAAAAATGGAAGGAGCACAAGAAATAAAGGAGACAACCAACGAGAAGCGACGCGTACGCATGGCTCACATGTGCGCGTGAATCGGAGTTCGCACGGCGACGCATGCGTGTGCCTAACGCTTACGCGTGGTACGCGAAAATAACCAGCGACGCGTACGCGTGACTGACGCGTACGCGTGACATGCGCTACCTACAGAAATTGCAGAAAACGCTGGGGGCAATTTTGGGCCGAGCTTGGACCCAGTTTTCGGCCCAGAAACACAGACTAGAGCCAGGAGACGAGCAGAGACTCAACACACATTCTCATTCGCATAGTTTTAGTTTTTTAGATTGGAATCTTAGAGAGAAATCACTCTCCTCTAAGTTTTTTACACATTCATAGTTTTTATGCTTTTTATGCTTTTGCTTTGGATATTGAGAAGAGATACTACCTCCATTGAAGTCACTATTATTCTAGTTTGTTTTCTTATTCCTTTACTCTTTTGATTACTTATTAACCCTGTTCAAATAAGGATGTTGCATTTTGGGATTTATTAATGCAAAGAAGTATTTTTACCTTTAATTAATTTTCAGTTCCTATTTTATTTAGTTTATAATGTCTTCTTCTTACATTTCTGTGAACGTTGTATTCATGTCAATGGAGTAGACTCCCAACTTGACTTGGGGGTTGATTAAAAGGAGACCCTTGAGTTGGAATACTCAAGTGATTAGTTCAATTGGAAGTTGTTGGCTAATACTCTATTTACTAACGCTAATCCTTCCCAAGGGAGAGGGTTAGGACTTGCGAATAAGAGTTAGCTCAATCACTTGACTTTCTTTTATTTAGTAAGGGTTAACTAAGTGAAAATAACAACCTCTTGATACTACACTTGGGAAAATCCAACAAGGATAGAACTTCCAATTAATCTTTCCTCCGGTCAAGGCTTTTTATTATGAATACATAAATCTCTTTTAATTTACATTGCTTTAATTCACAACCCTTTATTTTTCTGTTCTCCAACTCTCAAATTTTCTCGGAAAATTCTTGACTGATAAAATAACACCCTTTTGTCATCTCGTTGGGAGACAACCTGGGATTCCTACTCCCAGTATTTTTATTCTAAATTTGTGACAACCCTTCTAAATTGATGAACGGATTTTCGTCGGTTAGGAACTGTAATCGCAA
This sequence comes from Arachis ipaensis, assembly GCF_000816755.2. Lineage (NCBI taxonomy): Eukaryota > Viridiplantae > Streptophyta > Magnoliopsida > Fabales > Fabaceae > Arachis > Arachis ipaensis. The sequence continues at coordinate 25,624,022 of NC_029794.2, read as the reverse complement.
CGTTATTTCTATATTAATTTCTTAATCGGCTAATTTCTACCCGCATCACAATGCAACCTACATCCAGTCTCCACTACAACGTTGGTGAAATTTTTACTATCTTTTAAGTATTACATACACCAATTCTCTAGGACTCAATATAATCTTATCTGAGACACATCATGCTTCAACATAAACTTGATTTGGTTATGTACCTACCTAAACTAGACACACTAAGTGCTTACTCAATTTAGCAAGGGATACCTCTCAGGTACTTGATACAAAATAGAAATACAACAAAAAAAAATCTGAAATCACTCTTGGCTTTTCTCTCAAGTGTATCACTCAGCCTTTTCTCTCAATGGCTTTTATCAAGTCTACCCATGTTGTTCGCCATTCGACCTTTCCTTCAAGTTGTGAAGCTTGATTCTTGAGACGGGACTCTGATACCAATTGAAGGTTCTTGATAGCCTAGAGAAGGGGGGTTGAATCTATGGCCTTCTTTAACTTTGATTAACAAAGCCTTAAACCAGAAATTGTAATTTGGCTTCAGTTTAGTCTGTGCAACCGATTATGCAGGAGACAATTTTGTTTTGTCTCATAAAACCAAAAAAACAGAATCAGAGCAGAAAGGAAGAAGATGACACAGCCATATATCCTAGTTCAGTTGCCTTGTGCAATGCAACTTCCATCCAGTCTCCACTACAACGTTGGTAGAATTTTCACTATCTTTTAAGTATTACATACACCAATTCTCTATGACTCAACATAATTCTATCTGAGACACATCAAGCTTCAACATAAACTTGATTTGGTTATGTACCTACCTAAACTAGACACACTAAGTGTTTACCCAATTTAGCAAGGGATACCTCTCAGGTACTTGATATAAAATAGAAATACAACAAAAAAAATCTGAAATCACTCTTGGCTTTTCTCTCAAGTGTATCACTCAGCCTTTTCTCTCAATGGCTTTTATCAATGCCTCTCTCTTTTGCCTATTTCCTCATAATGTATACAAAAAAAGATATGACATTGAAACAAACATACAAACAGTAAACCATGAAGGAGATGATGAATGGCAACCTTGATTCTATAAGAATAACCCAATATCTAAACTCAAAACATTATTCTTCATCTTGGCGGAGGGCTCTTTTTAGTGTAGGTGCAATGCTTTCAACACTTCAAACTCATTTTGTGAGGTTACACATTTTATTCTTTCTCGGGTTTTCTCTTCTTGCCGTTCAATTGAAAACCAATTTTCTTTTTGTATCTTGTTTCATCCATGGCTAGGGTTTCCTTCCAAAAGTCAACTTCTTGATCTTTGGACTAGCTGAACTCTTCTCTTCTCTTTTTTCAATCAAACCCAAAATTTAGAGATTTGGAATCAGGGCTCAGCCCCGTAGCAGACACAGCAGTAGCATCATTCACTACAATAAATTTGGGCTGAGGCAACCCTTTAAAAACGCTTCTTATAATAAGGAAAAGTGTTGCCTTTCAAAATACAACGCTTTTTGAGGGGTTGGCTATACGGCTGTTACCTTTGGTCTAAGGCAACGCTTTTGTGTATCAAAGGGAACCCTTTTTATGGCAACCTTCAAGAAACGTTGCCTTTTCTATAAAAAAAAAAAAAAAGCAACTCCACATAAAGGTTGCCTTAGAGAACCCAAACACAACACTTTAACAAAGACTTTATGGCAACTATTTTTACGAGTTGTATTTTCTAATACATAAAGCAACACTTGTCCAGATGTTTTTAAGTTGCCTTTTCATAGACCAGCAACACTTATCTAAGTTTATTTGCAGTTATCTTTTTTTAATACCTAACGCAACACTTTATTGAGTTTTTCTTAAGTTCTCTTTTTATTATATCTAAAACAATATATTTTACCTTTGTTATATTTATAAGATATATAGCACACATTAACAATATTTAAATATTTAAATTCAATTTAATCAATGTAGGGAGAATAAACTAATAATATATATTGCATGTATGTAGAAAAGTGTTCGAAGTGCCAATTAACATATTTGCTAAGTTACTAAGTCAAATAAATAATAAACATAAGTAAACAAAATACATGTTTTTCTCATTATGAACAAAAATTCTTTAACATTTATCATGAGGCAACAACTTGCTCTCCAAGCACGTTCAACAACTCCTTCGGAGATCTCTCCTCAATGACGATTTCTTCTCCGAAAGAAAGTGACAGATCAATTGAAGTCAGCAGTGCAGCCACATAAAAAGGTACATTGTGAAACTTGGCACACAAGGCAACGCTATAGGTCCCAATTTTGTTAGCTGTGTCACCTGCAATGACATTTGAAAGAAGATAACGAGAAACCTCATGATGGCTTTCTTACTTTAGAAAACAACCAAACAAATGATAGGGTATTTCCGATTTAACTCAATGTACCATTTAATGCAACATTGATTCTGATGATAAAAATTTGAGGAGTTCTACTTCTAGGAATTTTTCCTGTCCTTTTTCAAAAGTTATACATCTAAATTCTAATGCCTTTTTCAATTTTTGAGAACAAATCAATGATGAATTCTAAGAACTCCACTAACTTAAGTTTTTTCAAAAATCCTATAAACCAGAAGTCATGGCAGGGGCACCTGTTACAAAAAAAAATGAAACTCCTGTCAAGTACTCATGCAAAATGCTGAACCAAGATAAAAAGCCAGCAGCAATGTTAGACACAAACAAAGTTAAAACAACATCAATTTACACCTTACTCCTTCTAAACAACTTTCTAAAATGCTTCTAAACATAATACATTATAAAAGTTAAAGTTAAAGTTTGTTTTCGGTTAATAGATGAAGAAATGGATCTCATTGTTACTTGTTATCATTAAATTAAATTATTATTATTAACTTTTAATTAAAATTTTGATTATATATGTTTCTGATTATATAATACTTTTACAAATAAGCTCAAACTTAAATTAAAGCAGGACAAGACACATAATTTCATGTCTTAAAAGTTTAACATTGTTTCCTAAGCACTTGAAAACAGTCGCTACTAAAATATAACTTAGCATAGCAGAAAAAGCTCTTATCAAGGATTCAAGAAAAATGGAACTACAGTTAAGAGATTTAGAAGCATACAGAAGGTAAGGACGCCATGAATCGAAGGATCACACTAGTTGTTCTGTGGAATCCTTAGGCAAATTAGCTTCAAAAGAAATGATTCCCACATATTCACAAGCCTCCTCCTTTTTACGCACATAAGTTGCATATTCTTTCCTATCTCCAACCCAGGAGTCACTCTGATAACATCTTCATCCTGCAGACTTCTGCTGTTATCTCAGCTCTGATTTGCTTTGCCATTGACTTCTCATCAATCACTGATAAACCACTATTTTATGGTTTATCTTGTGTTTAATTGAGTGGTTTCATCAAGCCTTTACCCACTTATTCATATGATTTGCATGATTTTATAATCCCTTCCTAGTATTGTTTTATGATTAAAAACTTGCTTCCTGGAGATCTTTAATTAGTATATTTTAATTCTCCTTTATACCATTCGATGCCGTGATCCGTGTGTTAAGTGTTTCAGGCTTTATAGGGCAGGAATGACTTACCGAATGGAGAAGAAGCTTGCAAAAATGGAAGAAACATAAGAAACTAAGGAGATGACAAGCGAGCACCGACGCGCACGCATGGCTCACGCGAGCGCGCGGAATGGAGAAATTTACAGCGATGCGTGCGCGTGCCTAACGCGTACGCGTGGATTGGAGTCTACACAAAAGACACGCACGCGTGGACGACACGTACCCGTGACAAGGAAATTTGCCAAATAACACGCATGCGTGACTGACGCGTACGTGTGACCTGCACGATCTGCAGAATTAACAGAAAACGCTGGGGGCAATTTCGGGCCGAGTTTTGACCCAGTTTTCGGCCCAGAAACACATAATAAAACCAGGGAACATGCAGAGACTCAAGAGACACATTCACATATTCTCATTAGGATAGTTTTAGGTTTTTAGATCTGAATCTAGAGAGAGAATTACTCTTCCTCTAGTTTTTCTTTACTTTCATAGTTTATTAGTTTTATGCTTTTGCTTTTGTATATTGAAGAGTCATCACCTCCGTTGAAGATACTATTCTAGTTTGTTTCCTTACTCTTTTATTTATTTATTCCATATTCTTAATTCTTGTTTAGAGTGATAATTGGATTATTTTCATGGATTATTAATGCAAAGGATTAATTTTACTCTTAATTAATTTAAATCTCTATTTTATTTAAATTATCATGTTTCTTTTCTATTCCAAACTCCCAATAACAAAGATGGTATCCATGTCAATAAAGTAGATTCCCTACTTGACATGGGGGTTGATTAGGAGGAGACACTTGAGTTGGAATGCTCAAGTGGTTAGTTAAATTGGAAGTTGTTGGCTAATTCTGTATTTACCAAGGCTAGACCTTCCTAAGGGAGAGGACTAGGATTTGCAAATAAGAGTTAGCTCAATCACTTGACTTTCCTTTATTTAGTAAGGGTTAACTAAGTGAAAATAACAACCTCTTTATACTACACTTGAGAAAATTCCAACAAGGATAGAACTTCCAATTAATCATTCCCCCAGTCAAGGCTTTTTAATTAGAATATATATTTCTCTTTTAATTTACAATTATTTATTTTCTGTCATTCAACTCTCAAAATTCTCGGAAAACTCCTTATTAATAACTTAGCACCCTTTCTAGAAACTCGTTGGGAGACGACCTGGGACTCAAACTCCCAGTATTTTTATTCTAAAGTTTTTGTGACAACCTTTCTAAATTGATGAGGCAGATTTTTGCTGGTTAAGAGCTATACTCGCAACGCTGTTCTATTATATTATAATCTCTTAATTGGTCTAACTTCTGCCACGCATCAGTTTTTGGCGCCATTGTCGGAGAGTTGCAATTGTGTGCTGAATTATTAATTAGTGTACATATTTTTATTTTATTTGCATATTTTATTTTATTTTATTACCATGAGCTATATGTTTCTTTCATTGAATGACGCGTTCACTGCTTGATCCGAGCTTAGCTGCATTTGATCCTGAAATTGAAAGAACTCTGATGCACAGAAACTTGTCTCTTAACAAATTTCCTTTCGGCAAGTATACCGAATTGTCGTCAAGTAAAAACTCATAATAGAGTGAGGTCAAATCCCACAGGGATTGATTGGTCACGCAACTTTAATTAGAGGAATGTTCTAGTTGAGCTAAGCAGAAATTGAGTTGAGAAATTGCAGAAAATTAAATGGCGGGAAAGCAAATAACAAAAAATGTAAGTGCTGAAAATAATTGCGGAATGTAAATTGCAAAAAGTAAATTGCAGAATCTTAAATGGGGATTTGGGGAGATGAGCATAAAAGTAAATGGCAGAAGGTAAAGAGAATGGGTAAGATCAGAAATGGGGGATTCATTGGGCTTAGAAGATGTTGCATTCTCCGGATCAAGTCATTCTCATCTCTTCCTCAATCAATGCATTCATTGATCTCCTTGGCAATCGTAAGTGATTGGATCCCAATTCCTTGGCAACCCAATCTCTCTAAGCTTGAACAATTGCCCAATTCCTTGATTTAATTGCTCATTGGAAGAGATGAAGTATGGTCACTGATTATACCACATGTATTTCCAAATCAAAGTGTTGGTAGGATTATATGTCACTATATCCATCCAAACCCCAATTTGGTCCAACATGAGAAAGCAATTCTAGCATGATCTCCTCATCCCTTTTCCAAGGCTCAGAGGAGATCCAATTATGGAGAGTTTCTTTTCCAATACAACTAACCAATTGAATTAAGATCGAAAGCTTTCTAGTAAATCAAGAGAAAAGAAAGAAGAAGAAGAATGAAAACTATAATTGATCCATCAAATTACAACAGAGCTCCCTAACCCAATGAAAAGGGGTTTAGTTGTTCATAGCTCTGGAAATGGAAGATGATAGAGAAGAGTGCATTCTCTAATTAAACTAGAAGTTGTAGAGAAAGTAAAATATAAAAAGTGTAGCTCTCCAAAATTTTAGATCTCCTTTTTAATTCAAAACTATCCCTATATATACTACTCTTCTGATCTTCTAGTTAGCTCTTCAAGCCTTGGATATGGGCCCTTGATCTTTAGTTGAAGCAGTTACAGTCTTCAGTGGGCTCAGCTTTGCTTGCAGAAAGAAATGTGAGTTAGGCATGATGGGAAGTTAGTTAGGACGTTAGTGGCGTTAACGTTAAGTGTAAACTTGGGTTCGAAAGCGTTAGTGACGATAACTTTGTCACTAACGTTCCAAACTAGTTGATCCACATTAACTTCAACGTTAGTGGTACTAACATGACCACTAACGTAGCCTCTTAGCCCTTCTCAAGCGTTATTGACACTTACTTTTACCAATAACGCTGCTCCTTGTCCCTCTTTCCCACGTTAATGATCCACGTTAGTGTAACTAACGTGGCCCTTAACGTGGGCATGCCAAAGCTCGAGAACGTTAGTGACACTTACCTTTATCACTAACGCTTCAAAACACCCCTTCCTTCCATGTTAGTGCTTCACGTTAATGGCATTCACGTGACCACTAACGTGGGTGTGCTTGCTATCTCCAACATTAGTGACAAACGTTAGTGTCACTAACGTTGGCATATCTTCCCTTGCTCCACGTTACCATTCACGTTAGTGGTCTTAACATGACCACTAACGTAGGCAATCTTGGCCTGATCCAGCATTAGTGACAAAGGTGAGTGTCACTAATGTTGGCGATCTCTTCTTATTCCACGTTAGAGTTCACGTTAATTAGATTAACGTGACTCTTAACGTGGCTATGTGTGGCCTTTTGGAACGTTAGTGGTGTTTAATTTTACCACTAACATTGGAGCTTCTTTTTCCTTCCACGTGAGTTCCCACGTTAATGTAACTAACGTGACAACTAACGTGGGTTATGATGGCTTTCGAAGGCGTTGTTGGTGATAACTTTACCACTAACGTTGCAAGCTTGCTCCCATTCCACGTTAGTGATCACGTTAGTGATACTAACGTGGCTGCTAACCTGGCTCTTCTTTGCTTCCTTTGTCATGAAATTAAGCAAACAAGGTGCATCAAAGCTTTGTTTCAAGTCATGAGATCATGCATCATCCATTTTATCATTCAATTCATGCATAATTCTCATGAAATCATGTAAAGTTCACAATGTTTGCTTGAATCAAGATGTAAGTGTATATTCACCCAAAACTTGCTTATTTACTAAGAAAATGCATGAAACTACCCTAAAATAGTAAAGAAAAAGTTCAGTGAAACTAGCCAAGATGCCCTGGCATCACAACAGCAAACTTAAAGCTTGTTTGTCCCTAAGAAAGTACTGAAACATAAGAATGATGAATGAAAGAACAAGAAAAACAAGTCCTTTTTATAGAAGTCAAGTTCTTGGTCTATGGGGTTTCATGCATAGCAACTTAGGTTCATTCCTTTACTGGTTTTCAGGTTCTTATCATGCTCTTGAATACTCACTTGATTGCATCCTATGAGATCTTTATTCCGTGATCTCCCCCTTCTTTTCAGGGTTTATTGCATTCTTAGGCTAAGTGCTTTGTGAGGGGGCGACTCTTTAAAATAAGCTTTCAGCCAACACTCCCGAACTAGTTGGTTCAAGGTGCTAGGTGTTGAAACACCCCTAAGGACCTACTCCCTCAAGTCTCTCTCCCCCATACATGCACACCACAGGCATATGGTTTATTATTTTCTTTTCTTGAGGCCTTGGTGTCCAGCACCTCTTTAGGTTACTAAGTGTTCTGTAGCAAGGTTGCTCTTGATAGTGGATTTTCAGTTGATAATCCCGGGTTAGTTAACCTAAGTTACCAAGTGATGAAGCACTCCTGAGAACTTATTCATCCAAGCAGATCCTTTGCACAGGAACACCACAGACACATCCCTCAAGATTTAAACCCTTGGTGCCTAGCCTTATTTCTTATTTTTTTTCTTTCTTTTTCAAAATCTTACTGTTCTTTTCTTTTTCTTATTAGGATCTTGTTGTTTAGCTAGTCTCATAGAGTGTGCTTCAAGCATATGATTCAGAATATCTAGTTGCCTGTATACCTTGTTGGCGAACCAACTTAGCTAACCAATTTCCACACCACAAACACTGAGAACTTACTTCACAAGATGAACCCCACTATAGTTTTTCATAACATTTTCTTTTATTTAGCTTAAAGGACAAGCATACATTTAAGCAGGATGAAAATGAAAACAGGGAACTTAGACCAGCACACATAGACTTAAGCAATGAAATCTTAAAGACAGAATTGAAAATTCCTAAGCTACTATGGATGCATGTTCTATTTCATACATGATCTTCCTTATTTTAGGCTTGAAAGAAATAAAAGGAAAAGAAACTCCGCCACCTTTTACTCATGGGGATGCTCATGCTCTCTCTCTTGTTTGTTCTCTTTGTGTCCTTCTTGATTGCTCGAATCCCCATTTCCTTTGCGCTTCCCGATCAACTTTTTCCAGAAGCCAGCATCTTCCATCTTCTTCTTCAATGCTTCCTTCTATTGTTTCACCTTCCCCTCCTCTTGTTCTGTTAGGTCTTTGTGAACTGTATCATACCTTGGGATGGCAGAGTGCAAATTATGCATATGTCCAGCCACATAAGTCAACTTGGCCTGAATGTTTATGTTAAATTCTTCCCTGTGTAGTTGCCGTCCTTCATTAAGCATGCTGAACTTGTTGAATGCTTTCATCTGAGCTAATTGACGTTGGTTGAGTTCTTGAAGGCGTTTATCTTAATGCTCTTGCCTTTTAGTTACTTGATTGATGGCTTGGGTGAGCTGGGAGTAATATTCCTGTTGCTGCTCCATTTGCTGTTTCTGCCACTCCCCTTGTTGATTCATCCAATTAGAGAGTAGTTCTTCTTGATGATCCATCCTTTGGGATTGAAAGTGTAGTTGTTGTTCTTGTCCTTCCATATATCTCCTTGCTAGATCCTCAATGGCTCCTTGAATGTGAACCAGATTTATATTGGTTGGATCGTATTGCTCTTCTTGCTGGTATTCTATTTGTTGAGGTTCTTCTTGATGAGGTTCTTCTTGTGATGTTCTTTTCCTTCTCTGAGGCCTTCTTTGTTGTTGAGCGGGTGCCACATATGTTATACGCTGGAGCGTAACTAACCTTCCAGGGTTTACCCATGTTGGATTGCTATCTTCGAAGATTACTTTGGCTTTCATACATAGTCTCAAGATGGTACTGGGGTAGCAAAGCCGAGCACTCGGATGAATCTTCTCGGCTGCTTCTTGGATCCCCTCAGCTATAATTTCATGTACATTGATGTCTCCACCCCTCATTATACAATGTACCATAGTAGCTCGAGCAATATTAACCTCAGAATTGTTTGAGACTGGGAGGATAGATCTTCTCACAAGCTCAAACCATCCCTTGGCTTCCGGGATGAGGTCTCCTCTTCTAATAAACCGTGGCCTCTTATCCAAATACTTTTCCCAATCTGATCCTATAACACACAAGTCGTTCACAATTTCTTCAAGTTCATCATTGTCGGGGCCATTACTTATTCTTGCTGGATAATTGGGCTTATCAGAAGGTTGTGATCTCAGATGAAGAGTCCTCATTATGGCATTGGGACTGAAGTCCACCTCTGTTCCTCTCACGTAGCTTTTGAAGGTAGGAGCCTTGGTAGTGTCTTCTCTGGCTCCATTGGCATAGAACTCCTTAATGAGATTTGCATTTATCTTTGTGTCTGGGTACGTGAGCTCTTGCCAACACATTCGTTCAATCTTCTCCCTAATCTGTGGGCACTCATCATCGTTGAACTGGAATGTCAGTTCTGGCAATATTTTCTTGTATTTTATCCGTTCAAATTGGAGCTCATGGAAGGCGGTCTTGAACCTCCCTTCATCAAAAGGAATGCTCTCCACTGGTTCCTTTCCCTTTCGCCTCTTGGAGCTTGATGATGCCATGAGTAGGAGTTGGTACGTGAAGGTGTTGAAAAGTATGGATTGATGATGGAATTCGGCCAGGTTAAGATATGGTGTAGCTGGAGGATTGTGTTAACGTATTTTTTGGATGAAGGAAGAAGTGTTGGGTGTGTGTTTCGAAAGAAAAAAAATGAAATGGAAGGGCATTTGAATATGGAGGGGTATAAAATGGGGGTCATTTATATAAGAGAATGATGGGTGATCGAAGGGTGTGGGTTGATAGTAAGAACCAATGGTGGACGGTTGGGGTTTGGCACGAAATGAGCACAAGGATCATCACTTTGTATGAAGTGATTGGTTCGGTCTCCAAGGATATAATTCTTTCAATGTTGCATGGCAACACTTCCCAATGCACTCCTTTTGAAGACATGTGTATAGTCCCCCTTTGTGAAGTGGCCGAACCCCCTTCTCACTTTGTCTCATCAATTCTGTTCAATCCTTCCTTCATTTCCTACACAAGACAAAAGGAAAGCAAAAGTTATCATTGAATTTTTTTGTGGTAAAAGTTAAAGAGTGGACTGGCTACTTTTTAGATTTTTGTTTCTAAACATCTAAATACTATCCATGAATGCAAACCAACTGGCCTATTTAGTGTTCATGTATACAACATTGGTGACAGCAAACTTAGTTTGTGACCATGTAGTGTAAAAAGAGTTAATTAAGGCTCTAAGATTAACACGATATGAATTGTGTTTATATCCTCTTAGTGTGCCTTGAACACCAAACTTGTTGTTCACTATATGTTGCATACAAAGGTTCATTTAAGTGTTTGTCCAAGTTGATTTGGAATTCATGAACCTTGCTTTATTAACTACTTTAAACATCCTAAAAAAAACTGAAAGGATATAAAACATGGGTTGCCTCCCATGAAGCGCTTCTTTATCGTCATTAGCTTGACGTTTAGTCTTAGTCAGGGTGGTTGGTAATGCCTCAAATCTTTCCCTCTCGCAGTGAATCTATCTCCGTTGGCTTCATTAAGAATCTCCATATGTTTCAAGGAGAGAATTCTGCTGATGGTGTAAACTTGAGGTAGCTGAGATGGAATGGTGGGGAGATGAGATGGGATAATTAGAAAATGAGCAGAGATTACTTCATCCCCTGAAGAGAAATCCTCTGTAGGGATCTTCTTGTTCCTCCATTCCCTTGGCGCCTTCTTCCTTGTTTCTTTTAATGCTACCCTGCTCATTGTGGCCTCTTTTTCCAGGGAAATTTTATTGTTGGTCTCATATGGCTCTGGTGGGTTTAGCTCCTCTTGGGTTTCCCTTAGCTGTTGTGCCTTCTGACTGTATTGTTTTTCAACCAAAGGGATTCCCAGGGGTATTGTTTGTGCTTCAGTGCTTGTTTCTTCCACCATTGCCTTATTGTGATCCTCCCTTGATTCCTTGTTTCCTTGATCTGCTTCTTGTGAGGGTTTGAAGACATTGAAGGTAAGTTGTTCATCATGTATCCTCAGTATTAGCTCTCCTCGCTCCACATCTATAAGTGCTCTGGCTGTGGCTAGGAATGGTCTTCCCAATATGATTGGATGGAGGTGACTCTCTTCCATCTCCAAGATAACAAAGTCTGTGGGAAGGAAGTAGTTCTCAACCTTCACCAATACGTTCTCAACCACTCCTATGGCTTGTTTTTGAGTTTTGTCAGCCAACTTGATGATTACGTCCGTGGGTGTTAGCTCATTGATTTGAAGCTTCTTCATGAGGGACAAAGGCATTAAGTTGATGCTTGCTCCCAGGTCACAGAGTCCCTTATCAATCTTTGTTTCACCTATAGCACAAGGGATGTGAAAACTCCCTGGATCCTTCCTTTTTGTAGGCAACTCTGTTTGAATGAGAGCACTGCACTCCTTATTCATCACTATTGTTTGCCCTCCTTTTAGTGAATTTTTCTTGGTCAGCAGCTCTTTCATACACTTAATGTATGAGGGCATTTGTTGGAGAGCCTTAATGAATGGTATGTCTACATGGAGAGTTGCAAACATGTCGAGGAACTTTGAGTACACTTTCCTTTCTACACCCCCTTGAGTCTTTGGGGAAAAGGTGCATATGGGTTCAGAATCTCCTTCTCCCTTAACTCCTCCTTCTGTGTGGAGTTGGTTTCTTGGTCACCCTCTTCTTGTTTCTCTACTGGAATATCTCGAGAGTGTTCTAATGGTTTGTTCAGTTCTTCCTCACTCTCCTTATCACTTATAGTGACCATCTTGCATTCTTCCCATCTTACTTTCTTTGCTTCACCTCTCGGGTTTTTCTCCATGTCACTTGGGAAGCTATCAGTAGGCTTGGGAATCTGCTGAGAGATATATCCCACTTGAGATTCCAGCCTCTTGATGGTGTCTCCCTGGTCTTTTATATTAGCTCGCACTTTATCGTTGAACACTCTGTTGTCTTGGACTTCCTTGCATATACCTTCAAGTAGAGTCTCAATTCTGGAGAGTCTATCTTCGGATGGTGATGGTGGGTTGAGGTTGGAGGAATGAGAAGGGCCATTTTGGTTTTGATATGGATGTTGAAAAATATTGTTGGGTGGGTATTGATATGATCTCTGTGTGGAATGTTGGTGAGTTACATTGTTGTTGGGGTTGTGACATCTCTGATCTTGGCCTTGATCTTGTTGATTTCTCCACCCAAAGTTTGGGTGGTTCTTCCAACCAGGATTATAAGTTTTGGAGTACGGATCATGGGCCTGCCTAGGTGAGTTCCCAATATAGTTGGCTTGTTCCCGGTCACCCTCTTCCTCTGTATTTACTCCTTCTTGAGTTGCTAATGAGGTGGTGACTGCTGCAACTTAGTTTCTTTCCATCTTCTTGGTAAGGTCAGCCAGCTGCTTGGTGATCGTCTTGTTTTGAGCTAGCAGTGCATCCATGTTGTTCAGCTCCATCACTCATCGAGTGTTGCTCCTTTCAGAAGCATAGAAGTAGTCATTCTCAGCTACAGTCTCGATGACATCTATGGCTTCTTCAATGGTCTTCTTCTTGTTTAGAGATCCCCTGGATGAGTGATCTACTGCCTTCTTTGATTTATAAGAAAGCCCCTCATAGAAAATGTGTAGTTGCACCCATTCATTGAACATGTCTGGCGGGCACCTTCTTGTTAAGTCCTTAAACCTCTCCCATGCTTCATAGAGGGTTTCACCATCTTATTGCCTGAAGATTTGTACCTCAACTCTCAACCTGTTGATTCTTTGAGGAGGGTAGAATCTTTCTAAGAATTTGTTCACCACATCTTCCCACGTTGTTAAACTCTCCTTCGGGAAAGATTCCAACCATTTAGATGCTTTATCCCTGAGTGAAAAGGGGAACAAAAGCAGTCTATAGGTGTCAGGATAAACACCATTAGACTTTACAGTATCACATATCCTTAGGAAGGTGGTTAGATGTGGATTGGGGTCTTCTTGGGTGCTTCCTCCGATTGCACAGTTGTTCTGAACGAGAGTGATGAGCTGGGACTTTAGTTCAAAGTTATTGGCATGTATGGTTGGCTTTTGAATGCTACTTCCACAATTTCTTGGGTTTGGATTGATATAAGAGCCTATAACTTTTCTCTCTTGCCCAGCATGATTTACTGGGCCTTCTCTGGCATGGTTGTGAGCTTCTTCTTCATGGTGATTCTCCATATTCTCCTCCATTTCTGTTTCAAAATACTCTTCCTCTTCCTCAACACCAACGACTCTCTTCCCTCTTGCTTCCTTCCTTAATCTAAGGAAGGTCCTCTCAGGTTCAGAATCAAAGGAAGTTGAAGCCCCGCTTCTTCTATCTGTCATACAACCAACAAAGCAAAAAGCAAGAAAGAAAATGAATAAAGAAATTACTCTTGTTAGAATGGTTGTTAGTGTGAGTGGTGTAATGTATTAAACAGTTAGTGGGTTAGTGAACTAAATTGTAAACAACGAAGAAAACACAACAAACGGGCAAGGGAAAAAGGGAAGAAAATAGCTAAAACTGAAAGTAAATCACTCAGATGGAATTAAACAAAACAAAAGAAAATTACTCAATCTAGTTATCTTCCAACTTAATCATTGTAGATAAAAAATCAATCCCCGGCAACGGTGCCATAAACTTGATGCACGGAAACTTGTTTCTCAACAAATTTCCCTTCGGCAAGTATACCGAATTGTCGTCAAGTAAAAACACACAATAGAGTGAGGTCGAATCCCACAGGGATTGATTAGTCAAGCAACTTTAATTAGAGGAATGTTCTAGTTGAGCTAAGCAGAAATTGAGTTGAGAAATTGTAGAAAATTAAATGGCAGGAAAGCAAATAACAAAAAATGTAAGTGCTGAAAATAATTGCGGAATGTAAATTGCAGAAAGTAAATTACAGAATCTTAAATAGGGATTTGGGAATATGAGCGTAAAAGTAAATGGCAGAAGGTAAAGAGAATGGGTAAGATCAGAAATGGGGGATTCATTGGGCTTAGGAGATGTTACATTCTCCGGATCAAGTCATTCTCATCTCTTCCTCAATCAATGCATTCATTGATCTTGTTCATACCCTGTGTCGAGCTATCCGACCTGGGATGATGGGCGACAAAATGAACGACCTCTTCAGGTCAGACTATCCGACCTCTTCCTAAAAGAGCTCGGCCAAATCGACGGGAAAGCCCAAGAAAGGGCCCAACCCAAGGAATACGACCCAAATCCACAGGCCATCCAAGCCTATAGAGATAAGGGTGGTTCCCTTGAAGATAAGCTGACCTCAACTCAAAGATAAAGATAAGATAAGATAACTAACTTATCTTATCTAGAAAGGTCACTCCACAACCACTATAAATACACTGGAGCACCTAGGTATAACTCATACTCTGATTCTACAATAAACCTGCTTAATACCCGTGCTAACTTAAGCATCAGAGTCTCTTGTAGGTACACCCCACCCTCCGGTGACCAAGGATCAGAAGTGAAGCCAATCCAACAAGTCAGACACAACAGCTCCGGCCGCCACCAGCCAGCCGGACACGTCATCTCCGACCAGTACAGAAGATCTCATCCGAGATCGGCCTACAGTTTCAGGTAACCCTCAAAACATTGGCGCCGTTGCCGGGGAATCTGGAAGTCATCCCATCATTATGGCGGATGACCATGACAATGACCATGATTCAGATCTAGAGGACAGAACGCCGCACAAAAACGCGGACGCTATACCAAAAGATACTCCGGAATCTAACGGAGACAAAAACTCATCACATCCGGGAGTAATCGAAGCGCTTCAAGATCGTCTAAAGCAACTTGAAAAAGAAAGCCAGCATCAACAAGAAGTTGGCAAGGATCTACAAAGAGAGGTAAGGAGACGTCGAGAGCTAGAAGATAAAATCCTACAACTCGAAGCTGATCTCAAAGCAAAGGCTACCCGGACCACCCCTGAGGACAATTCACGCAAAGATCAAGATCCATTCACTAGGGACATCATGAAAACCAAAATTCCTAAGGACTTC
Source organism: Arachis ipaensis (assembly GCF_000816755.2). Classification (NCBI taxonomy): domain Eukaryota; kingdom Viridiplantae; phylum Streptophyta; class Magnoliopsida; order Fabales; family Fabaceae; genus Arachis; species Arachis ipaensis. The sequence goes on along the minus strand of NC_029794.2, from coordinate 25,608,653 downwards.
AAACTCCCGGATATGACTTTGTATGATGGCACTACAAATCCCAACCATCACCTCAGCAACTTCAGAAGCAGAATGTACCTCACCGACGCCTCAGAGGCAAAAGAGGAGGAGAAAATCGGAATGAATACTGTGAATATCACCGAGTCCGAGGGCATTCCACCAACGAATGCTTCGACTTAAAAAATATCATATAAAAATTAGTAAGAGAAGGAAAACTATATCGGTTTCTGGCCACCCGAGATGATGATCAAAGAAAGAGAAGAAGGGATGAAGATGTCGGACGAATCGAGCGATCACCTCGTACGCCAGAAAGACATTTTCATATGATACACGGAGGATTTGCAGGAGGAGGAATCTCCAAATTATCCCGCAAAAGATATCTCAAAGAAGTATATCATGTTGAAGGAAAGGAGAAAGCTCCCGACATCCCTGCAATCACATACACCAAAGAAGATGCAACCGGTATCATCTCAGGACACGACGACCCCATGGTCATCACCATCATACTGGAAAACGCCAATCTCCACCGCACATTAATAGACCAAGGGAGCTCCACCGACATCTTATTCAAAACTGCCTTCGACAAGCTCGGCTTAGAAGAAAAGGAGCTTAGAGCATACCCTAACAACCTGTTCGGACTGGGAGATACCCCAGTACAACCGCTGGGATACGTGTCACTACATACAACCTTCGGAAAAAGGAACCAATCCAGAATACTCAAGATAGACTACATCGTGGTCGACGTGAGTTCAGCCTACAATGCCCTAATAGGTCGGACAACACTAAATCAACTCGGCGCAATAGTCTCAACTCCACATCTATGCATGAAATTCCCAACTACAGAAGGGATAGCTACAATAAAAGCAGATCAAAAGATGGCACGCCGCTGTTATAACGAAAGTCTAAACCTCAGAGGCAGAGGAGAAGAATTCCATACAATTGAGCTCGGTGGAGTTCAGAGACGTGAAGAACTCCGTCCACAACCCGAAGGAGAAATAGAGAAAGTTCAGATCGGGGATACCTCGGACAAAACAACTAATATTGGCACGATCCTGAAGGGAGACGCAAAAGAATTACTAGTACAGTTCTTACGAGATAATGTCGATCTCTTCGCATGGAAAGCTGCAGACATGCCAGACATAGACCACAAGCTAATGAGTCACAAGTTGGCGGTCTATCCAGGATCTTGGCCGGTACAGCAGAGACGAAGAAAACTTGGGCCAGAACGATCCCAAGCTGTGGAAGAACAGGTACAAGCACTACTGGAGGCAGGATTCATAAGAGAAGTCAAGTACCCACTATGGCTAGCTAACGTCGTCTTGGTGAAAAAATCAAATGGGAAATGGCGAATGTGCACCGACTACACCGACCTCAACAAAGCCTGCCCAAAAGATCCTTACCCACTTCCAAGTATCGACGCTCTGGTAGAAGCTTCATCCGGATATAGATACCTCTCGTTTATGGATGCATATTCCAGATACAACCAAATCCCCATGTATCCACCATATCAAGAAAAGACCTCGTTTTTGACGCCAAAAGCAAATTACTGCTACATTGTAATGCCTTTCAGTCTCAAGAATGCGGGAGCTACGTATCAAAGGCTAATGAATAAAGTCTTTTCAGATCATATCGGAAAAATCATGGAAGTCTACGTGGACGACATGTTAATAAAGACACAAAGTGAAGAGACATTATTGTCCGACCTGGCCCAAGTGTTCGACACTATAAGGAAGCATGACATGCGCCTCAATCCCACAAAATGCACTTTTGCAGTAGAAGCAAGCAAGTTTTTGGGTTTTATGCTCACACAAAGAGAAATTGAGGCAAATCCGGATAAATGCCAGGCCATACTCAACATGAAGAGCCCAACTTGTGTCAAAGAAGTACAATAACTCAACGGGAGGTTGGCAGCCTTGTCCAGGTTCTTAGCGGGATCAGCGATAAGATCCCTTCCTTTCTATGCCACTCTAAAGAAAGGAAAGAACTTCGAATGGACAATGGAATGCGAGCAAGCCTTCTAGGATTTCAAAAGTTTCCTGGGACGACCACCTATCCTAACTCGACCACGAAAGGAAGAACCACTCGTATTGTACCTTGCGGTAGGAAGTCGGGCAGTAGCCTCAACACTAGTTCGAGAGGACGACAAAGGGCAACAACTTGTATACTTCATTAGTAAAGCGCTGCAGGGATCCGAGCTGAACTACCCAAAAATAGAAAAGTTTGCCTATGCTCTCATACTGACATCTCGACGACTACGCCCGTACTTCCAGGCTCACACCATTAAGGTCCGGACCGACCAGCCCATAAAAGGGATACTACAGAAAACAGATCTAGCAGGTAGAATTTTACAATGGGCAGTCGAGTTATCCGAGTTCGACCTCCAATATGAAGCTCGGACAGCCATCAAATCACAATACTTGGCCGACTTCATTGCAGAATTCACAGATACCTTGGAAATCCCCACAGAATGGAATTTCTACATGGACGGGTCTTCAAATAAGACTAGAAAGCGGCGTAGGTGTGATAATAGAAAGCAACCAAGGAACCCAAGTTGAGCTTTCCCTCAAATTTGGGTTCCCGGCCTCAAACAACCAGGCAGAATATGAAGCGTTACTAGCTGGTTTGAAGCTGGCTAAGGAGGTTGGAGCTCAAAAACTCAACATCTTCAGCGACTCACAAGTAGTCACCTCACAGATAACAGGGAGCTACCAAGCCAAAGATCCCACCATGAAAAATTATTTGGATAAAACCAAGAAACAGCTCGAACAACTCGGGGAATATAAGATCTGCCACATACACCGCGAAAAAAATTCCCGAGCTGATGCACTCTCAAAGCTAGCCAGCACCAAACCAGGGGGCAACAATAGAAGCCTTATCCAGGAAATTCTACAGAACCCGTCAATCTCGGAAGCAGAAAAAGTCCTAGCTATAACAAGTCAGGATCAAGGATGGATGACCCCCATAATTAATTACCTCAAAAAAGAAACACTCCCCACAAATGAGAAGGAAGCAAAGAGGTTAAAACGGGAGGCTTAGTACTACACTATCATAAATAACACCCTATACAAAAGAGGGATTTCAATACCATTGTTAAAATGTGTGCCGACCTCTAACACAAGGGAAGTTTTAGAGGAAGTACACACCGGCATTTGTGGCAATCATCTCGGGGCACAAGCTCTCACCAAAAAGGTACTTCGGGCGAGATTTTACTGGCCAACTCTACAAAAAGAAGCTACAGAATTTGTAAAGACATGTCCCCCATGCCAAAAACATGCCAACTTTCACATCGCCCCGCCAGAAGAGCTCATCAGCGTAACTTCGCCTTGGCCATTTGCAAAATGGGGACTCAATCTTCTCGGACCCTTTCCCCAAGGATCAGGACAAGTCAAATTCCTCATAGTCGGAGTAGACTATTTCACAAAGTGGATTGAGGCAGAGCCCCTAGCCAATGCCACTGCTCAAAGAAGCCGGAAATTCCTATATAGGAACATTGTCACGAGGTTCGGGGTTCCATACTCCATCACCACAGACAATGGCACTCAATTAGTAGCCGACTTGAACATAAAGCACCAGTTCACTTCCGTCGAACATCCTCAAGCCAATGGGCAAGCCGAAGCTGCCAACAAAGTCATATTGGCTGGGTTGAAACGGAGACTGCAAGATGCGAAGGGAGCTTGGTCTGAAGAACTTCCACAGGTTCTATGGGCATATCGAAAGAAATGTGAGTTAGGCATGATGAGAAGTTAGTTAGGACGTTAGTGGCATTAACGTTAAGTGTAAACTTGGGTTCGAAAGCATTAGTGACGATAACTTTGTCACCAACGTTCCAAACTAGTTGATCCACGTTAACTTCAACGTTAGTGGTACTAACGTGACCACTAACGTAGCCTCTTAGCCCTTCGCAAGCGTTATTGACACTTACTTTTACCAATAACGCTGCTCCTTGTCCCTCTTTCCCACGTTAATGATCCACGTTAGTGTAACTAACGTGGCCCTTAACGTGGGCATGCCAAAGCTCGAGAACGTTAGTGACACTTACCTTTATCACTAACGCTTCAAAACACCCCTTCCTTCCATGTTAGTGCTTCACGTGAATGCATTCACGTGACCACTAACGTGGGTGTGCTTGCTATCTCCAATGTTAGTGACAAAGGTTAGTGTCACTAACGTTGGCATATCTTCCCTTGCTCCACGTTACCATTCACGTTAGTGGTCTTAACGTGACCACTAACATAGGCAATCTTAGCCTGATCCAGCATTAGTGACAAAGGTGAGTGTCACTAATGTTGGCGATCTCTTCTTATTTCACGTTAGAGTTCACGTTAATTAGATTAACGTGACTCTTAACGTGGCTATGTGTGGCCTTTTGGAACGTTAATGGTGTTTAATTTTACCACTAACATTGGAGCTTCTTTTTCCTTCCACGTGAGTTCCCACGTTAATGTAACTAACGTGGGTTATGATGGCTTTCGAAGGCGTTGTTGGTGATAACTTTACCACTAACATTGCAAGCTTGCTCCCATTCCACGTTAGTGATCACGTTAGTGAGACTAACGTGGCTGCTAACCTGGCTCTTCTTTGCTTCCTTTGTCCTGAAATTAAGCAAACAAGGTGCATCAAAGCTTTGTTTCAAGTCATGAGATCATGCATCATCCATTTTATCATTCAATTCATGTATAATTCTCATGAAATCATGTAAAGTTCACAATGTTTGCTTGAATCAAGATGTAAGTGTATATTCACCCAAAACTTGCTTATTTACTAAGAAAATGCATGAAACTACCCTAAAATAGTAAAGAAAAAGGTCAGTGAAACTGGCCAAGATGCCCTGGCATCACACTTTCATGTATTAGGCGAGCTCGGTGCAGGTTAGCCTCAGAGGGTGGTGAAGTGATTGTTATTGATTCACCAGTCTCATCTGAGGGTGAATCTAAACCGCCATCTGAGGAGGAAACAAGCTCCTTTACTACTGATTCAGTTTATTCACATGCAGATAACATGGCAGCACCTAGGAGGATTACTCTCTAGGAAGCTGGAGCTCCAGATTTTACACTGCAGCCATATCAAGTGCATCATCCAACTCTGGCTGCAGATTTTAAGCTGAAGACTGCATTACTCAACTTGATGCCCAAGTTTCATGGCTTACCTGCTCAGGAGCCTATCAAGCACATAAGGGATTTCCAGACAGCCTATTCTACTATTAGGCGTCATGGTGCAAATGAAACTTCTATTCTGTTAACCGCCTTCCCGTTTTCTCTTGAGGGAAAGGCGAGGGAGTGGTACTACTCCCAACCTGAAGCAACTGTTACCAACTGGGATATGCTCAGGAGAGAATTCTTGGAAAAATACTTTCCAGCTGAAGTTACAGACAGACTGAGGAAAGAGATCTCCTGCATTATTCAAGGAGAATCAAAGACTCTTTATGAGTACTGGGAGCGCTTTAAGAACCTTTCTGGATGCATGCCCCCATCACATGATTGACAGGTTAGTGTTGATCAGCTACTTCACTCAAGGCATGAAGCCTCGGGATAAAACTACACTAGATGGTGCTAGTAATGGTTCTCTAAAAAAGTACAAGACTGCAGATGAAGCATGGCAACTGATCAGCGACTTAGCTGAGTCTACTAGGAATCACAGGCACAGCAACAACCACTCAAAAGCTGTTGCAGAGGTTTCCTCTAGCAGTGAGACTACTGCTCTTACACAGAGTATATGTGAAATAACCAACCTACTGAAGCAATTGCAGTTAAATCAACAACAAACTCAGCCTTCCCTACCACAACAAAGCCAACAGTTAGTTCCCCAAAGAGTATCAGGAATATGTGCTAATTATAGTCATTATACTGATGAATGCCCGCAGCTCCAACAAGAAGACAACACTGTGGCAGCTACTCATAACTTCTATGATCGCTCAAATCAAGGATACAATCAACAAGGCAGCAACTACAACCAAGGTGGGAACTACAACCAAGGATGGCAGGACAACTCCAACCAAGGTTGGAGAGATAATTCCAACCATGGCTGGAGGGACAAGAGGAGACAGAGATAACAATGGAAATCAGAGGTGGAATAACAACAACAGACAGCAGAATCAGAACTAACCTTATAGAGCTCCTCACCTAAGACAGTCACAAGGACCCTAGCATAACCAACAACAAGTCCCACAGATCACTTATCCTACTTCCTCATCAAATGATGAGATGCTTCGTTCTCTTGCACAAGGACAACAAGACATGAAGGCTATACTGAACTCTACTCTAAACGGTTTGAATGCCACTTTACAAGCTCTCGCTGCCAGGATAGATTCATTACCTACTTCCACTAACCAACCTTTAAGCTCCAGGGGAATTCCTTCTCAACCCTTACCTAACCCCAAGGGTGGCATCAATGCCATCACTTTGAGGTCCGAAATCACACTGCCAGAGAGGAATCAGGAGGAGCCAAGCCCATCAGAACACGCCCCAGTTGAGGATATGGTAGAAGAGGAAGAAGCTAAAGAGGAAGAGGAAGTACAAGACAAGGTTAAAGAAGAAGTAGCTCAGCAAGGGAATGGAGCACCAAAGGATGCAGAAGCTGCAAGTGGTGCCATTCCTATCCCATTTCCACACCTTGCAAGGAAGTTCAGAAAGCAGACGGAACTTAATCCCAAAATGGTAGAAATTTTCAAAAAGGTTGAGGTAACTGTTTCCCTTTTTTATGTTATTCAGCAAGTACCTAAATATGTAAAGTTTCTGAAAGATTTATGCATACATAAAGATAAAATTAATGAATTAAAAACTATTCCTTTAGGTAGTTCTATATCTGCTTTAATAGGAGGTATACCTGAAAAATGTAGTGATCCAGGTCCATGTATGGTAAACTGTACCATTGGAGGTGTAATATTTTCTGATTGCATGTGTGATTTAGGAGCGTGTGTTAGTATAATGCCATTGTCTATATATGATACCTTGAGGCTCCCTCCCTTAAAAAGGTTGGCAGCTCATTTTGTGTTAGCAAATAAAAGCATTATTATAGTAGTTGAAATTGCTGAAGATGTATTAGTGAGCATTAAGGGGCTCACATTTTCCATTGACTTCTATATCCTGGAAATGCCCCCTAATGACTCAAGAAGACCATCATCAATCCTGCTTGGAAGATCATTCCTAAAAAATTCGAAGTTCAAGATGGATGCATTCTTAGGAACTTACTCCTTTAAGATAGATGGTAGAACAGTGAGTTTCAGTTTAAATGAAGCTATGAAGCACCCTCCGGAAGATCATTCTATCTTCCAGTGCGACATCATTGATGAAACTGTAGCTGAAGTTCACCAAGAAGAAGTAGAAGAGAAATACATTGAGCAAGGTCCAAGTGTGGGGACACCCTCTAAACACAATGAGGACACTTTGCCATTATCACTAGCCCCAGATAATCCAGAGCCTAGCCATGAGAAGAAATTGGAATTGAAGCCCCCTCCTCCACACCTCAAGTATGCTTACCTTGAGGATAATCAGAAGTTCCCAGTTATCATTGCAAGGAAAATCACTTCCCAACAAGAGGGGCAGCTACTTAGTGTGCTGAGGAAACATAAGAAAGCAATTGGGTGGAGCTTGGCAGATATAGTAGGCATCAGCCCTCAAGTTTGTGAGCACAGAATATACTTAGAAGATGAATCAAAACCTGTCCATCAACCCCAAAGAAGATTGAATCCCACCATCTTAGAAGTTGTCAAGAAAGAAGTGACCAGGCTACTTGAAGCAGATATCATTTGAAGGTAAGGATCCTTTCGTAATTGCTTATGCATCTAAGACCTTAGATGCTGCTCAGTCTAATTACACTACTACTGAAAAAGAGCTTCTAGCTATTGTTTTTGCTCGGGATAAATTTCGAGCCTATTTACTTGGTACTAAGGTGGTAGTGTACTCAGACCATGCAGCTCTAAAGTATTTATTAGCTAAAAAAGAGTCTAAACCAAGGCTAATACGTTGGATACTGTTGCTACAAGAATTTGATTTAGAAATTAAGGATATGAGTGGTAACCAGAATTTAGTGGCAGACCACTTGAGTCGCCTTGAGCACATTAAGGATGACTCTGCTCCTATCAATGATGTTTTTCCATTTGATAGCTTGCATGCAGTATCTGAAGTAGTTCCTTGGTATGCACCTGTAACTAATTATCTAGTTAGCCACACTTTCCCTCCAAATTTTACTAAGCATCAGAGAGACAAGCTGAAAAGCGAGTCTAAATATTATATATGGGATGACCCATTGGTGCACGAATTGTAAATCACACTTTTTACAACTCGTAGCACTAACCAGCAAGTGCACTGGGTCGTCCAAGTAATACCTTACGTGAGTAAGGGTCGATCCCACGGAGATTGTTGGCTTGAAGCAATCTATGGTTATCTTGTAACACTTAGTCAGGAAAACAATAAAATAATTCACTTATCAGATTTGATTGCAAGGGATAAAATGGCAAAACACAAATTATACTTGTATGAAATGATGGAGAATATGTTGGAGTTTTGGAGATGCTTTGTCCTCTGAAATTCTGCTTTCCTCTGTTTTCTGGGCTGTTTTGGGCGTTCAACGCCAGCTTTGGATCCTTTTCTGGCGTTGAACTCCAACTTGTAACTTGTTTCTGGCGCTGGACGCCAGATTACAACATGGAACTGGCGTTGAATGCCAGTTTACGTCATCTATCCTTGAGCAAAGTATGGACTATTATATATTACTGGAAAGCTATAGATGTCTACTTTCCAATGAAATTGGAAGCGCGCCATTTGGATTCTTGTAGCTCCAGAAAATCCATTTTGAGTGCAGGGAGGTCAGAATCCAACAGCATCAGCAGTCCTTTTTCAGCCTGAATCAGATTTCTGCTCAGCTCCCTCAATTTCAGCCAGAAAATACCTGAAATTACAGAAAAATACACAAACTCATAGTAAAGTCCAGAAATATGAATTTTGCCTAGAAACTACTGAAAATAAACTAAAAACTAACTAAAACACACTAAAAGTTATATGAAATTAACCCCAAAAAGCGTATAAAATATCTGCTCATCACAACACCAAACTTAAACTGTTGCTTGTCCTCAAGCAACTAGATAAATAAAATAGAATACAAATAATTTAAGAAGCAATAATATCTCGGAGTTTTTGAGTGAAGCTCCTAAGATTGGAATTTAACAACCTTTGTTCTGGGAAGTGGATGTTCCTCTAATCTGCGGGGTGCTTGGTCCTTCAAGAGATAGTTTCTGGCGCTTCAATTCCCTTAAATCGTGCCCTTGCTCCTCCTGTTCTTTAAGCAAATAGCAAAGAATGCTACTTTGTTCCTTCTGTTCTTTCTTTATTTGTTCCATAGCTTCTTGCATCTTGGTAATAGATGTTTCAAGATACTCCCAGTATTCAGATTGAGGGATTTCTGGGAGAAATTCCTGTGTTCTCTTCTTGATGAGGTCATCCTGTGCTTGTTGTTTTTCCATTGATGCTTTGGTGATTGGTCGCTCAACTGAGATATACTCAGTTATTCCCATCCTTACTCCAGCATCCTTGCAGAGCATAGAAATCAAGCTTGGATAAGCCAACCTGGAATTTTTGAAATTTTTGTTTGCAATTTTGTAAAATTCAGTTGAAATCAGTTGATGAACTTCCACTTCACTGATCTTAGACCCATTATTTTGTAATAATGGTCTGAATGTTCTTTAGTTAAGAACTTCCCTTGATTCTAAAGTGGTTTTGGAACACTCTCTTTCTTGCCTCTTGGAGTGGGTTGTTTTCCTTTAGGAGCCATGATCTTAGTGGGTATGGTTTAGTGATCACGGATAAACACACCAAACTTAGAGGTTTGCTTGTCCTCAAGCAAAAGAAAAGAAAGGAGAAGGATAGAAGGAGAGCTAGTGTAGGATGGTGGATGAGGGGAAGAAGGCCGAATGGGTTTTTAAAAGGGAGGGGGTTTTCAAAAATAGGGAGAAAGATAAGATAGAAGATATGATTTTAAAAAAATAAGTATGATTAGAAAAGATATAATTTAAAATTGAAAAGATATGAAAGATATTTGAAAAAGATAAAATTGGATTTTTGAAAAAGATAATATGGAGATTTGAAAAAGATATTGATTAGTTGAAAAGATTTTTTGAATGAAAAGAGATAGATTTGTTTTGAAAATTTTGAAAAAGAGTTGAATTGGATTGAAAAAAAGGATTTGTGCTTATGGATTAAGATACATTTAATATTTTTAAAGAAGGGTTTTTAGAAATTAGGGATTTTAGAAATCAGGGTTTGTAACATGTTTATGCAAGAAATCATGAATTGAAACATGAAAATTAAGATTAAAATGAAAAATATGAAGAAAAAAACGAATTTACCTCCTCCCCACCATCCTGGCGTTTGAACGCCCAAACTCTGCATGTTTTGGGCGTTCAACGCCCAACTGCTACTTCTCCTGGGCGTTCAACGCCCAGCTGTTGCTTCTTTCTGGCGTTGAACGCCAGGAACTCCTTTGTTACTGGGCGTTTTTCTGAACGCCCAGGATGCTGTAAATCTGGCGTTAAACGCCCAGAAGGAGCTTCTTTCTGGTGTTCAACGCCCAGAAGATGCTTCTTTCTGGCGTTTAACGCCCAGATGGCTATCCTTACTGGCGTTCAACGCCCAGTGGATGCTTCTTTTGGGCGTTGAACGCCCAAAACAGACTATTACTGGAGTTTTCTTGCCAGTGAGCTCTTTTTCTCTGTTTTGTGTGCAGAATCCTTCTGTAACCCTGTGAACTTATACAATTGACTCTTTACCTTAGTATCAGTGAACTTTATATAAACAAATAGAATTAAGAATAGGGCAAAATGCTTAGAGGAAGTGATGCCCCATGGCTGGGTTGCCTCCCAGCAAGTGCTTCTTTATTGTCTTTAGCTGGACCTTGCTGAGTTTTTAATCTAGCCTCAGCCTTGAGTACTCTTGCTCAACATTGCCTTCAAGATAGTGCTTGATTCTCTGTCCATTAACAATGAACTTCTTATCAGAATCAATATCTTGAAGCTCCACATAACCATACGGTGATATACTTGTAATCACATATGGTCCCCTCCACCGAGACTTCAGTTTCCCGGGGAATAGCCTGAGCCTAGAGTTAAACAACAGAACCTTTTGTCCTGGTTCAAAGATTCTAGATGACAGCTTTCTGTCATGCCACTTTTTTAATTTCTCTTTATAAAGCTTGGCATTTTCGAAAGCAGTGAATCTGAATTCCTCTAGCTCATTTAGCTGGAGCAATCTTTTTTCTCCAGCTAATTTGGCATCAAAGTTTAGGAATCTGGTTGCCCAGTAGGCTTTATGTTCCAGTTTCACGGGCAGGTGGCATGCTTTACCATACACAAGTTGGTATGGAGAGGTCCCTATAGGAGTCTTGAATGCTGTTCTGTAAGCCCACAGAGCATCATCCAAGCTTCGTGCCCAATCCTTTCTACGGGTACTTACAGTCCGTTCCAGGATTCTTTTTAGTTCTCTGTTAGAGACTTCAGCTTGCCCATTTGTCTGTGGATGATATGGAGTCGCCACCTTGTGGCAAATCCCATACCGGACCATGGCAGAGTAAAGCAGTTTGTTACAGAAGTGAGTGCCCCCATCACTGATTAGTACCCTGGGAACACCAAACCTGCTGAATATATGTTTCTGGAGGAACTTCAGTACTGTTTTAGTATCATTGGTGGGTGTGGCAATAGCCTCAACCCATTTTGATACATAGTCAACTGCCACCAGAATATAAGTGTTTGAGTATGATGGTGGGAAAGGCCCCATGAAATCAATACCCCATACATCAAACAACTCAATCTCCAAGATTCCTTGTTGAGGCATGGCGTAACTGTGAGGCAAATTACCAGCTCTCTGGTAACTGTCACAGTTACGTACAAACTCTCGAGAATCTCTGTAGAGTGTAGGCCAGTAGAAGCCACATTGGAGGACCTTGGTGGCTGTTCGCTCACCTCCGAAATGACCTCCATATTGTGACCCATGGCAATGCCATAAGATCCTTTGTGCTTCTTCCTTAGGCACACACCTATGGATTATGCCATCTGCACATCTCTTAAAGAGATAGGGTTCATCCCACAAGTAGTACTTTACATCAGTAATTAATTTTTTCTTTTGTTGCCTGCTGTACTCCTTGGGAATGAACCTTGCAGCTTTGTAGTTTGCAATGTCCGCAAACCATGGTGTTTCCTGAATAGCAAACAAATGCTCATTAGGAAAGGTCTCAGAGATTTCAAGAGAAGGGAATGACGTCCCTTCTATTGGCTCTATCCGAGACAGATGGTCAGCCACTTGGTTCTCTGTCCCTTTTCTGTCTCTTATTTCTATATCAAACTCTTGCAGAAGCAACACCCATCTTATGAGTCTGGGTTTTGAATCCTGCTTTGTGAGTAGATATTTAAGAGCAGCATGATATGTGTACACAATCACTTTTGATCCTACTAAGTATGATCTAAACTTGTCAATGGCATAAACCACTGCAAGCAATTCTTTTTCTGTGGTTGTGTAATTTTTCTGGGCATCATTCAAAACACGGCTAGCATAATAAATGACATGCAGAAGCTTGTCATGCCTCTGCCCCAGTACTGCACCAATGGCATGATCACTGGCATCACACATTAGCTCAAATGGTAATGTCCAGTCTGGTGCAGAAATAACTGGTGCTGTGACCAGCTTGGCTTTCAGCATTTCAAACGCCTGCAGACACTCTGTGTCAAACATAAATAGCGTGTCAGCAGCTAGCAGGTTGCTCAGAGGTTTTGCAATTTTTGAAAAATCCTTTATAAACCTCCTATAGAATCCTGCATGCCCCAGAAAGCTTCTAATTGCCTTAACATTGGCAAGTGATGGTAATTTTTCAATTACCTCTATTTTTGCTTGATCCACCTCTATTCCCTTGTTTGAAATTTTATGCCCAAGGACAATCCCTTCAGTCACCATAAAGTGACATTTTTCTCAATTTAAAACCAGGTTGGTCTCTTGGCATCTTTTCAGAACTAGTTTCAGGTGATCAAGACAGGAGCTGAATGAGTCTCCATATACTGAGAAATCATCCATGAAGACTTCCAAAAATTTTTCCACCATATCAGAGAAAATAGAGAGCATGCATCTATGGAATGTTGCAGGCGCATTACACAACCCAAATGGCATCCTTCTATAAGCAAACACTCCAGATGGACATGTGAATGCTGTTTTCTCTTGATCCTGGGGATCTACTACAATCTGGTTATAGCCTGAGTAGCCATCCAAAAAGCAGTAATAATCATGACCTGCCAGTCTTTCTAGCATCTGGTCTATGAATGGTAAAGGAAAATGATCCTTTCTGGTGGCTGTATTGAGCCTTCTGTAGTCAATACACATGCGTCATCCTGTAACTGTTCTTGTAGGAACCAGTTCATTCTTTTCATTATGAACTACTGTCATGCCTCCCTTTTTGGGGACAACTTGGACAGGGCTCACCCAGGGGCTGTAAGAAATTGGATAAATAATCCTAGCCTCCAGTAATTTGGTGACCTCTTTCTGCACCACTTCCTTCATGGCTAGATTTAGCCGCCTCTGTGGTTGAACCACTGGTTTAGCATTATCCTCCAATAAGATCTTGTGCATGCATCTAGCTGGGCTTATGCCCTTAAGGTCACCTATGGACCACCCAAGAGCTGTCTTGTGTGTCCTTAGCACTTGAATAAGTGCTTCCTCTTCCTGTGGATTTAAAGCAGAGCTTATGATCACTGGAAAAGTGTCACCTTCTCCCAGAAATGCATATTTCAGGGATGGTGGTAATGGTTTGAGCTCGGGTTTAGGAGGTTTTTCCTCTTCCAGCGGAAATTTCAAAGGCTCTTTCATTTCCTCTGAATCCTCCAAATCAGGCTGAACATCTTTAAAGATGTCTTCCAACTCTGATTTGAGACTCACAGCCATGTTGATCTCTTCTACCAAAGAGTCAATAAGATCAAATTTCATGCAGTCTTTTGGTGTGTCTGGATGCTACATGGCTTTGATAGCATTCAACTTAAACTCATCATCATTGACTCTCAGGGTTATTTCCCCCTGTTGGACATCAATGAGAGTTCGTCCAGTTGCTAGGAAGGGTCTTCCTAGAATGAGAGTGGCACTCTTGTGCTCCTCCATTTCCAGCACTACAAAGTTAGTGGGAAAGGCGAATGGCCCAACTCTGACAATCATGTCTTCAATCACGCCTGATGGGTATTTAATGGAGCCATCAGCAAGTT
>NC_029794.2:25587246-25593882 GCF_000816755.2 Arachis ipaensis | reverse complement strand
ACTGCACTGCATTCTTCAGTGAGGAGAACTCTTTCAGTTTCTCTCCAATCCTTCTTATGACTCAAGATCTCTTTCATGAACTTGACATAAGAAGGTATTTGCTCAAGTGCCTTTGCAAATGGAATCTTTATTTCAAGAGTCCTGAGATAATCTGCAAAGCGAGCAAATTGCTTATCCTGCTCCTCTTGGCGGAGTTTTTGAGGATAAGGTATCTTGGCTTTATATTCCTCAACCTTAGTTGTTGTAGGTTTATTTCCTACAAAAGTGGTTGAAGAAGCCTTTTTAGATGGGTTGTCATCAGCACTTGTGTGTGTCTGATCCCTTACTGGCAATTGAGTGCCAGAGTTAGAAGCTGGAGTGACGTTAGACGCCAGTTCCTCATCTGTTCCTGGCGTCTGAACGCCAAAACTGTGCTTCTTTTGGGCATTCAACGCCAGATCCTTGCTTGTTTCTAGCGTTGAACTCCAGTCCTGAGTATGGTCTGGGCGTTCAGCGCCAGCCTTCCACCCAATTTTTGGCGTTTTAGCGCCAGAATTATTTTTTCCTGGGTTCTTACTGTCCTCAGGTGGATTTTGGGTGGTTTGCTCATTTCTTGGCTTCTTGCTGTCTTGAGGTGGGGTATTTAATGTCTTCCCACTTCTTAATTGAACTGCTTAGCATTCTTCTGTTATTTGTTTTAACAGCTGCTGCTTTGTTTGCTTCAATTATTCTTCCATATTTATGTTAGCCATCCTTGTCTCTTGTAGTCTATCTTTGAATTCGGCTAACTGCTTTGTTAGAAAGTCCAGTTGCTGATTGAATTCAGCAGCTTGTTTTACAGGACTGAGTTCAGCAGTTACTGTTTTAACCTCTTCTTTCATGGAAGGGTCACTGCTTAGGTACAGATGCTGATTTCTGGAAACTGTATTAATGAGCTCTTGAGCTTCTTCAATTGTCTTTCTCATGTGGATAGATCCACCAGCTGAGTAGTCTAGAGAGATTTGAGCTCTTTCTGTAAGCCCATAATAGAAGATGTCTAACTAAACCCACTCTGAAAATATTTCAGAGGGGCATTTTCGTAGCATCTTTCTGTATCTCTCCCAGGCATCATAAAGAGATTCATTATCCCCTTGTTTAAAGCCTTGGATGTCCAGCCTTAGCTGTGTCATCTGTTTTGGAGGAAAGTATTGGTTCAGGAATTTTTCTGTCAGCTGTTTCCATGTCCTTTCGAAAATTTTGGAGGGAAAACACTAAGGAATACTAAACTTAAAAATTTTAAGATCAAGACAGAAGGAAAACTCAAGAACACTTTGAAGATTCACAAGAACACAAGAACATGAAGAAAGAATACCAAACTTAAAATTTTTAGAAAACCAAACTAAAATTTTCGAAAAACAAAGAAAAATCAACAAGAAAACACCAAACTTAAAGTTTGGCACAAGATTTATTAAAGAAAAATTATTTTTGAAAAAGATTTTAAAAATAGGCTAGCCAATTACTAAGAACATAAGCACCACGCTCTAGCTAATTGAGCTATAAGTTTAAAGTGTTTTAACAAGGTATAAATAATAAAAGACTCTAAACCAAAAAGAAAAATTTTTCCTAATCTAAGCAACAAAATAAACCGTCAGTTGTCCAAACTCAAACAATCCCCGATAACGGAGCCAAAAACTTGGTGCACGAATTGTAAATCACACTTTTTACAACTCGTACCACTAACCAGCAAGTGCACTGGGTCGTCCAAGTAATACCTTACGTGAGTAAGGGTCGATCCCACGGAGATTGTTGGCTTGAAGTAATATATGGTTATCTTGTAACTCTTAGTCAGGAAAATAATAAAATAATTCACTTATCAGATTTGATTGTAAGGGATAAAATGGCAGAACACAAATTATACTTGTATGCTCTAAAATGTCATGAGATACAAGACAAGTCTCTAAAAGTTGTTTAAATACTAAACTAGTAAACTAGGTTTACAGAAAATGAGTAAACTAAGATGGATAGTGCAGAAATTCACTTCTAGGGCCCACTTGGTGTGTGCTGGGGCTGAGACTTAAACTAATCACGTGCATAGGGCTGTTTTGGGCGTTCAACGCCAGCTTTGGATCCTTTTCTGGCGTTGAACTCCAACTTGTAACTTGTTTCTGGCGCTGGACACCAGACTGCAACATGGAACTGGCATTGAACGCCAGTTTACGTCGTCTATCCTTGAGCAAAGGATGGACTATTATATATTTCTGGAAAGCCCTGGATGTCTACTTTCTAACGCAATTGGAAGAGCGCCATTTGGAGTCTTGTAGCTCCAGAAAATCCATTTTGAGTGCAGGGGTTCAGAATCCAACAGCATCAGCAGTCCTTTTTCAGCCTGAATCAGATTTCTGCTCAGCTCCCTCAATTTCAGCCAGAAAATACCTGAAATTATAGAAAAACACAAAAACTCATAGTAAAGTCCAGAAATATGAATTTTTCCTAGAAACTACTGAAAATAAACTAAAAACTAACTAAAACACACTAAAAACTATATGAAATTAACCCCAAAAAGCGTATAAAATATCCGCTCATCACCCATACTTATGGAGGTGTGGTGCTGACCAGGTAATTAGAAGGTGTGTGCCCCAATCAGAATTCCAATCCATTTTAGAGGCCTGCCACTCTTCTAAGAGTGGAGGACATTTTGGCCCTCAAAAAACAGCTAGAAAGATCTTAGACTGTGGATTCTGGTGGCCTACTCTTTTTAAAGATGCTGCTGAATTTTGTAAATCTTGTTCCCTATGCCAAAGGTTTGGTAATATATCCAAGAGGGATGAGATGCCTCAACAGATTATGCTTTTCTGTGAAATTTTTTATGTTTGGGGCATTGACTTCATGGGTCTATTTCCAAACTTTAATGGTTACCTTTATATACTGTTAGCTGTAGATTATATTTCTAAATGGGTGGAAGCAATTCCTACCCATACTGATAATGCTAATACTGTTATTTCCTTTGTTAGAAATCATATTATCTGTCGCTTTGGATCACCACGAGCAATCGTGAGTGATCAAGGCACCCACTTTTGTAACAGGAGACTAACAAGATTACTGAAGAAGCATGGGATTGTTCACAAAGTAGCAACAGCTTATCATCCCCAGACCAATGGACAAGCAGAAGTATCTAATAGAAAAATAAAGCGTATCCTGGAGAAGATAGTAAAACCTCATAGGAAGGACTAGAGTGCCAGGCTACAAGATGCACTCTGGGCATATAGAACAGCGTACAAGACACCCATTGGGATGAGCCCCTTTCGCTTAGTGTACGGAAAGGCTTGCCACCTTCCAGTAGAGGTGGAACACAAGGCTTTCTGGGCTGTGAGGGAGTGCAACATGAATTTTGAGGAAGCTGGTGCTGAAAGGAAGCTACAACTAGCTGAATTAGAGAACCTTCGCCTAGAAGCATATGACAACTCCAGGCGATACGAAGAGAAGATGAAGGCTGTCCATGACAAGCACATAAAAAGGAGAGAATTCAGACTAAGGGAGTTAGTTCTTCTTTATAACTTCAGACTGAGGCTTATGCCAGGCAAACTAAGATCAAGATAGGAAGGTCCCTACAGAGTAGAAAAGGCAGAGCCATACGGAGTTTTTCACCTGCGTCATCCTTCTAGCTCCAAATATATCAAGGTCAATGGACATCACCTAAAGCTTTATCATGGAGAGAAGATTAAGGATCACAAAGAACTAGAGGTCTTCCTCTTGGAAGACCCACCAACAAAAGCAGAATGAGCTTGAAGAACGTCCAACTTAAGGACGTAAAAGCAAAGTGCTAGGTGGGAGACAACCCACCATGGTATGATCGTTCCGTTTCAGTCTTAGTTTTATTTTATTTTATTCCACTTTATTTTTCTTAGTGACTCTTCTCATAATCTCTGCATATAGTCTGCATTTATATTTGCATTCTGCATAAAAAAAAAAAAGGGACACACGACGCGCAAGGGTCGCTGACGCGCAAGCGTCGCTGACGCGCAAGCGTCGCTGACGCGTTCGCGTCATAAGTGCTTTCGAAACAAGAAAAAAAGAAGCAGAGAGTTACGTGGAAGCGTGGCTGGAAGCGTGCCTTAAGTCATATTGACGATCTAACAAGGATGATTCTCAGTAAATTTCTACTTACTGCTCTCATCTTTTATGGAATCGATCCCCCTTTGACTGTACAAGAATATGTGGAGCTCAACATGTCTGATCTATCCAATTGGTCAAGGAAGCTTTTCGGATGGTATGCCTCTAGGAATTTCTGGTACCTTCAATTTTATGATTGTATTTCAGGCTGAGCAATGCACGGTTCCTTGGTAACTTCTAGTTTGATTAGGGAAACCACAGAAAATGAATCTGCTAATGAAGGTTACAGGGACGCGTTCGCGTCACTTGAAAAACTAGCCTTCCACGCGTACGCATCACCCACGCGCACGCATGACCCTGCGAAATCGACGTAAAAAGGTGTATGGCAGAAAGTTATGATGGAGTGGGGCTGGAATAGTGCTGGAAGCACAAGCCCTATCATGCGAACGCATGCCCCACGCGTCCGCGACATTTTTCAAGAAAAAAAGCCATTCACGCGTGCGCGTGAGAGCATATGAAACAGAGAGTTGTGCTTATTCGAGGCTGCACTCACACCAATGGCACAAATCAGGTCACGCGTGTGCATCACCCACACGTCCGCGTCACCTGAAAATAGCGTCAACCACGCGAACACTTTTACAACGCATCCGCGTCGCCTGCGCCGCACAGTTTATCCAGATCAGTACCAGAATTCTTATCTTTTCTTCCCCAATCCTAATTTTACTCCTCCCTTCTTATTTCTTTCTTCTTCCTTCTTTCTTCTTTATTCCTTCTCACTTTTTACCTTCTCCCTCCTTCTCTTTAACATTCATTATCAAGGTTCTTTTCTTTTCTTCTCCCCTTTTTACCTTTTCATTATTATTTTTATTTATTTTTTCTTCTTCTTTTTCTTTTTACTTTCATTATCTATGCTTTTTTTTCTTTCTTTTTCTTTTTGCATCCTTTTAATTAGTGTTAGAAATTTATTTGGGTTATTTTTTTCTTCTATATTTTTGCTTGTGAGTTATTAAGGAATTGTTTGACAATTATCAATAATTATTTTTGGGTTGTTTGCATGTTCAAATTCAATACTTTCCATAACATATTTACCATGCATGCTAAGTGTTTGTGAAAAAGCCCGTATGGCATTGTGCATGTTTAATTATTCTATTCTTCTACTCTAATGCCTGCTTTTCACAAAACCCCTTTTTATATATTATTGATTGAATATAATTGTCAATACAAACAGGTTGTTAGTTTAAAACACTTGATATTCAAATTGGGCATTTAATGCTTGATCTATGCTACTCATGCCTTTGCCAGCATGTCAATAAACATCTTGCATCTACTTGCCATAACATGCACTTGCTATATTTCCATTGATGAACTTCTCACATGTAGTCGCGACCATGTGTTAACGACATCCTTCTTTACCGTGCATTGATTATCACTTGTACCATCCTCTTCCTTGCTCCAACCCTTAGCTTTAAAGGTTACTTTCTTTTTCCCTTTTCAGGATGGCCACCAAGAAAGGTAAAGAGAAAGCTACTCCCAAACCACCAGCAAGGAAAGGAACAAAAAGAGCACTAGCTACAGAGCCATCTTCAACAGCAATAAAGCCCTCAACAAAGCGAATCAAGAGGATCATTAAGGTCGATGAAAAAGAGAAAGCCTTTCCAACAAAAGACACTGCGCGGTTCACTAACCGCTACTGTGAGCAGATGTTCCCCATCCTGGCTGACCGAAACTATAATAATGAGTACCGTCTCATCCTCCCGACAAACATTGTTGAATTTGTTGAACCCCGAATTGAACGAAGATAATGGGGATTTCTACGGAGACAGCCACGGTAGGTTAATCTATCATGGGTAGTTGAATTCTACTCCAATTATCACATGCCAACCATGCAGTCTATCTATGTCCGTCAGAAGTAAGTTCCCATAACTGAAGAGGCCATTCAGCGAGCTTTAGATCTTCCCCGTGCTCCAGAAGGATTGGACGCATTCCAAAAAGCCTCTTTCAAGCACTAGACATACCAATTTGACTGGGACACCGTTCTCAGAGTTATAGCACAACCTGAAAGCAAATGGATCTATGGATACCATCGATCCCGACCTAAGAGCATATTGGCTTCAGCACTCACCTTGGAGGCTCGAGTATGGGCACAGATCATGTCCCATTACGTCTTTTCGATCACTCACGAGTCCTCATTCACTGCAGATATGGCTATTTTACTCTGGTGTATCCTTACAGACCAGCCTCTCAATTTACCAAGACACATCCGGAATGCTATCGGACACGTACAGATTGCGGGCAACCTACCTTTTTTCGCCTTGGTTTCAGATCTAGTCTCAGCAGGCGAAGTCTCCTACAGAGCTGGGGACACCAAGGTCATGCTTCCATGGGATGATCAGTACGTCCCTAACGGGAAGTATATCAGACCTCCAGTAGCCACTATCAACTGGAGCACAGAACCAGCGGAAGATATCCCTTCTCCTACCATATCACAAGCACCTTCAATAAACCAACTGCTCCATCAGATACTTGAGAAATTGGACCGGCTTGACCGGTAAGGAAAGCGAAGAGAGC
>NC_029794.2:25578887-25584804 GCF_000816755.2 Arachis ipaensis | reverse complement strand
TTTATTTAGTAAGGGTTAACTAAGTGAAAATAACAACCTCTTTATACTACACTTGAAAAAATTCCAACAAGGATAGAACTTCCAATTAATCATTTCCCAATCAAGGCTTTTTAATTAGAATATATATTTCTCTTTTAATTTATAATTATTTATTTTCTGTCATTCAACTCTCAAAATTCTCAGAAAACTCCTTATTAATAACTTAGCACCCTTTCTAGAAACTCGTTGGGAGACGACCTGGGACTCATACTCCCAGTATTTTTATTCTAAACTTTTTGTGACAACCTTTCTAAATTGATGAGGTAGATTTTTGCTAGTTAAGAGCTATACTCGCAACGATGTTCTATTATATTATAATCTCTTAATTGGGCTAACTTCTGCCACGCATCAATCACCTTAGCAGAAGCCTTTGTAGTAATGGCAGCTGCACATTAGTTTGACTATGTTCCTAAAACAGAACTAGTTACTAATGATATTAGAAACTTGATCTTAGTCTTCTCATATATATCATTAAAACTTCCAAACATGACAAGATTCAAAACCATCATTAAAAGCAAAGTTTGTTTGAAATAAGGCATAAACAATATCAATCCAATAGGTAAAAAAAGTCGAAGAGTCTTCAATGTTTTTTTCTTAAAATAGTAAAAGTAAAATCACAAATGTGAAAAATAAAAACTTATTTAAACCCGTTGCCTTTACTTTGGCAACAAAATTGGGGTGGGAACTGTTTTCAAGTTAGATAACATCCAAAATATTTGGATTTTACAAAGAACATTAAACACAATTTTTTTTCTTTTTTCCTTTTTTCTTTCTTTCTTTAGACATAGTTCATTGGTTGGTTGTCATTATATTCTTAACCAAGTCAAGAATACGGCAGTAATAAAAAAAAAGAGAGAAGATTCTTTACCCTCTAATCCATCCCTGCTTACCCTATTGCTCCCACCAAGGTTGTTGCAAGGGCTGCCGCCAACAATGAGATCGAAACCCCCAAATGTGTTCATCAGCTTCTCGATACGATAATTTAATCCTAAATATTCTCTCTGAGTTCAATAATCTCTATATCACTCTATATTATTATTTTCATTTTCTCTTATATACATATAACAAACTTTTATACACAACACTAATAATTTGTAGAACAACAAAATCACATACCAGCAAATCAGAGAACAGTAAAATAATTTACTAACTAAAACTTAAAATCTAACTAAACTGTAATGAATTAATTCAGAGAACATCAAAATCAATTTTCTCAAATATCTGGAAATGGAGGAACAGAGAAAAAATGAGAAAGAGAAGAGATGGGAGAGGATTTTCTCGAGATTAAGCACCACGTTCATCATGGAGAACACCGCGTCATCACCATACGTGGAGGAGTGAACCGCGATTGAGCACTACTGTCGCTGTTAGGGCTTCTAGAGAAACGGTTTGTGAGTTATTGCAGTGGCTATGTTAGGGCTTCTGGAGAACAACGCGCCGTCGTCCGTCGAGGATAGCACCGCACCGTCACCGTACGTGGAGGAGCGCACCGGCGATTGAGCACTGATGACTTGCTGTCGCCGTTAGGAAGGGGAGAAAGGGTACGGTGCTCTTGTTGCAGGGGAGAAAGGCTTCTCTTTGTGTGTACGTAAAATGGAACTGAAGTATTTCAATTTTCAAAGTTTTGTTTTGTTTAAGTTTTTTTTTATTGAAAAAATAAGAATCTCGCTAGGAAGACAATGAGGAATCTTGACAATGTGTACAATGGGCTAATTATTTAGTCCAATAGAGATAAATAATAAAACCCCTCCATAGATTACTCTAAATTCAAAAACTCTCATTCAGTTATTTCACATCAAATTTCAAATTTCAAATTTCAAATTTCAAATCCCCCAATTTTAAATTTCAAATTTTTAAAAAATCTAATTAATTATTTCAAAAAAATAAACATCCAAAATCTTAATTTAACAAAACATTTCACTCCAATACCCTCTTCTTTTTCAACCGGCGGTCACCCCCACCTTCATCAATAATCATCCCACTTCACCTTTGTTGCTTGGCTTGCCACACACCACTCACCCTTAGTAAAAATAACCATCCACTTAAGAATAAAAATAATCATTCACATACCTAATGAATTGAACATCCAACATATTTTAATTGTATATAACTAAACCCAATCCAGTCAAAATAATCATCCACATAAAAATTAAAATAACCATCTGCATACCTACTAAAATGACCATCCTAAATTGACCATTAAATACATTAAAATATCCCATTTTCATTAAGAATAAACCTCTCATTTACATGAAAAATAAACATCTACATGTATCTCGTCGCCAACAATGTTGCAGCGGCAACAATGGCGCTCCTTCTTCTTATCACCACCATTTCCTCATCATCACAAGACCCACATCATAATCAGATACCACTTGGCTCAACTCTTTACCCAACTACTCAGCCCACTGTATGGCTTTCCCCTTCTGACCTCTTTGCATTTGGCTTTTACCAGCAGCAGCAGGCCAATGATAATGGCAGAAGGTGCAGCAGCAATATTACCACGTGTATCTCGTCGCCACCATCCGGCTGAAGGTGCAAAAAATTCTGCTACCAGACGTTGTTCAGTCACGTCGAAGCTAGTCCTCCATTGCTGGCGCTAGAGAGAGTTAGCATCTCGGTGCCGTCGATATCCTCGGACTTGGCGTCTCCATCCTCACTAAAATCCTTCCATTCGTTGCGGCATTTTCAAGCTTTGGCGACCCGATCCTGTGGCTCATCTGCCTCGCCTTCTTCTTCACCAAGGGATTCATCAAGTCTGGCCTCGGGAATCACGTCGTGTACCAGTTTGACTCACTCTTCAGAAGCTCCTCACTGGGGTTAGGGTACAGCTTGGTCTTCAGCGAAGCGCTTCTCGCACCGGCAATTCCGTCGGTTTCAGCGGCACCAATGAGAGAGGATGGAGAGGGAGAGAGAGAGAGAGGGAGAGGGAGACCAATTGGAGGTGTTCGTAACTGTTTGGAATCTTTATTTGCGTTGTATTTAAAATTGAAAATACTTTTTTAATTAATTAATTTAATTATCATTTAATGTTAATTCAAAAATACTCCCATTGTACATATTGTACACAAATTACGTTGGCTCCTCATACTTTCTCAAAAAATAATTGGTGAGAATATGATTAAAAGTTTTTCTCTAAAATTTTTAACCATAAACAATTTTAGGAAACATTTTATAAATGTTATTTGTTCAATTTTTTTGACAGCTCTTATAAAATATTGTATTTTTATTTATAAATGTTGTCTTAAAGTTTTTATTTTGTAACATTTTATAAATGTTGTTTTAGATATCAAAGACAACTCCTTTTATGGGTGGCTAAAAATTTTGTTATCTTTACCTTATTCAAAATAGGTAACTTGTAAAAAATATTGTCTTTACCTATCTAAGGTAACTTTCGTTAAATGTTACTTCGAATAAGGGTTATCTTAGGCCAAAAATGTTGTAGTGATTCAACTTTTTCAATAAACTTAGCAAAATACAAACCATTAGATTTGTGCTTTGGCTTCAAAAAATACTTTCAACCATTGATTCACAGCAGAGATGTTCAGCCACCACTTTTTTTATTTTTTCCAAAATGGTGGTGGAGAGAGTTGGAGAAGATGTGAAATAATTAACTTGCATGCAAATGGAAACAATTTACTTTTAACCTTTGAACTTGCTTAGCATGCTTTTGATTAACTTGATTTGACATTAGGGCATGGATTCGGTACGCAGGAGACGTTTGTGTACCGAAACGCCAAAAATTTGTTTGGCACACCGATCAGCCATAAAGTATCAAATAAAAATATTTGTTTTTTTCTAGTCTTTTTTGGCAATTCTTTATAAAATAAAGGGTCAATTTTTTTATTTTTTAAGTGAATATATTTAACTTAATTATTAAAGTTAATTATACTCAGTATTTAATTAACTATTACTATCGCTTCTCTCTTCTTTCAGGTTCTCTTCCTCCCTTTTCTCTACCGTCGGAAGTACCGCCCCTTCCATTATTTCTCCGTTCGCCGACAACGACTAAAACCTCCCCACCGCCTCTCCTACACGCTCTGTCGTCGCGTTGCCAACTCCTTCCCCCCACTCAATCATGGTGGCTTCGACAGCGTCTTATCCGGCACGTCTGATTCAGGCTGTGGCCGCTGCTGCCAGTCTTCTGGGCCGTGGGGAGGAAGAAACAGAAACAGCAGGGCTCCTCCTACGGTGGATCCACGGATTTTCGGGAGCATGTGTTCTCGAACGGCGACATTTACCAGGGGGAGATAAGGAAGGAGAAGTGTTGGGAGAGTGGGATTTATTATTATAGTATGAGTGGAAGGTATGAAGGGGATTGGGTGGATGGGAAGTATGAGGGTTTTGGGGTGGAGACATGGCAAGAGGGAGCAGGTATAAAGGGCAGTTTAAGATGGAATTGAGGCACGGTTTCGAGGTTTATAGATTCTACACTGGGATGTTTATGCTGGGGAGTAGTCGAGTGGGCAGAGCCATGGCTGTGGAGTTCATACTTGTGATGATAGGAGCAAGTATGTTGGGGAGTTCAAGTGGGGGATTAAGCATGGTCTTAGACACTACCATTTCAGGAAATTTCTTGAAGGAGTTGAAGGTGACATTAACATAACAGGAGATACTTAATTCTAATTAATTTAAATTAACATATTTCTAATCTTTTGATATAAACCCACATATATTTTTTATATAACAACAATAACCATCAAGAAAATAATATTTTTAAAGTAATTCCACTGACATAAAAGTTACAAAAAATTATTAGCTAGCCAATCACATCAAATTATATTTAGAATGATCTTGATCGTTGGACTAAAAAATATAAAAGATCTAACGACTCCTCAATAGAAAAACGCACCAATAAGTCAAACAAGTTTTCGCGTTTCGGTGCCCAAAAGAAGGCCGGCGTACCGAATCCGTACCCTTGACATTAGCTTCCTTGATATGCTTTCTCTTTCCTTCTTCTTTGGTGTTTGAACTCGAAAGTGAAGCTCTCTCTCTGGTGTTTACCGGAAGTGAACACTTGCTGGACTTGACTTATGGTTTCTTTTCTTTTGCTTGTAAACTAGTGGGCTTGGTTAATGAATTATTTTTCATTCAGCTGTTTTAGTTTATTGGATTTCCAAGATTTGGACGGCATCAAAAGCAAATTGGACCTGCACACTAGAATCACATCATCACAACCCACTTGGGTTATTAACCCAAACCAATTATATTTATCATCATTAATGTTATTTATTTTTTTAACTTAACAATATCTATTTTAAAGAATTAATTATATAACTTGAAAGGTGACAAGTTCATTGAATTTTCATGAATAAACTGATTAAAACAGAACAGACTTCATAGTTATATAACTTCTTCCTATGATATGATATAAGGCTGAAACTTGGTTTAAATTAAACCTAGATGTGTCTAGTATTAAGGTGTAAAGTCTTAGGTGGTTCCGGTATTTGTATAATTTAAATACAAATTTTTGAAGGACTGTCTCTTTAGTTATTCTTACGGTGATTTCAAAAATAGGGGAGCACTTCAAAAAATTGTAATAAATTCTACAAGGCTTGGATTGATGTGAAACTAAAACCAAAACAAAGCCTAGTGTCCCTAGAATACTGGTGTTAAGAAAACAGGTAGTACATAGTTGTTAAGTGACATATAGGAATCCCAAAAGAAGACAAGGTGCTGTGCTGCCGCAAGGACAGGAAAGTCACAGTTTTTCTCAAATTTCCAAGGCTATACTGGTCAGAAAAATATAAACTCTAACTTGTTAGAAACTTTAGTTCAATACGAAAGCGTCAATATAAAGTTTGCGTGATTCTAAATCCGTTTAGTGTTTTTAGTTTTAGTTAGAAATATGATCACCAAGGAGGGAATACGTTTCCTT
>NC_029794.2:25578307-25578874 GCF_000816755.2 Arachis ipaensis | reverse complement strand
TTAAATAAGTTAGACAATAACTAGGAGTATAAGTTTATTAATAAGATAATTATATTAAGATATCGAAAGTATAGGATAGCCCCAAGATGCTATGTAAGTCCCTCTAAGGTAATATTAGTGGGTAGATAACCTCATTAAACAAGTGGTCGGTGAGGGAGAGTTTCCGAATCAATAAAATATGATATGAGACATATTCTATTGGTTAGGCAGAAATTTCCAGCCAAAAAAAATGTACTGGTTGGGAGAAGAGTCCTTGATCAGGATGGATGTATTGGCTAAGTATGAATATTCTAAAGAGGACTAGAATTGACTGTAAATATTCTGAAGAGGACCAGAATTGATTATTGGTAGCCCCAATGGATCCAAAGCGGACTATTTGGTAAGAATGGGTGAGGTTTGCTCCGACGAAACCAAAGCAGATTATCTGGTGAAAAGGAAAAACGTGTGGGATAGGGATAAATTATTGGTAGCCACGATGGACCCAGAGCGGACTATCTGGTGAGAAGGGGTGAGGTTTGCTCCGACGGAACCAGAGCAGATTATCTGGTGAGAAGGAGGAACGTGTAG
>NC_029794.2:25576841-25578281 GCF_000816755.2 Arachis ipaensis | reverse complement strand
CGAAAAAGTTGTTTCTCTTTTAGGCGCATACCTTTGAGTTACGTTACTGACTGAGTTGAGAAACCATATCCAAGCGTAACCTCGAGTAACATCGGGATGTGGATAGACAACCGACACGTGAGTTCATGGTCTGTACTAGGGATAGGCATACATCATATTGTTTGCACATTTGCATTTGATTATGTTTGCTTATTTTATTTTCTTGTGATTGTGTTGTTTGTCTCATTGCGACCTATTTGTATATTGATTTGAGTTTCTTACTTGTGCTGTTGGCCGTGAATGTATTGAGGTAATTGAGAATTAATTTATGTGTTTGAGGAATGGTTAGTGTGGCTGAGAATTGTTTAGGAACGTAATTTAAAGGGATTTAAAATTGTGTAAGACTTAAGAAACTTTTATGTTTGATAAAGAAAACTGTTTTTGGGAATATGAGTTAACAATTTGCATTTAATCTATCTTTTTGCAGTATTCACATTCTCTATTGAGAACATATGGTTTGTTCTCACCCCAAAATTTCTAAATCTTTTCAGAAATATAGACAGGACGATTGATCGGGAAGCTACAGACGAATAGAAGATTTATTTAGATAGTTACTTTTGAGTTTATTTTCTCTCGCCCTTATGTTTTAATGTTGTATTTTTTTTTACAGAGAGATAGGTTTTATATTTGAGTTCTTTTGAATAACTATTATGTATTATTAGTATTAATTATGTGAATATGTGCTTTTTGATATACATTTGTACTTGATGGAAAAAGAATTTACTTTTTCTTAAAACTGTCGACAACTTAACGTGTAAAAGCTTAATACTATGTAGATAATAATAGAAAAGTCCTGTGAGTGACGTCCTTCTAGTAGAAGTACTAAGGCTTAAGTATGGTATTTTACTGGGAGGGTCGTTACACTAGGCAACTTTAGCAGATGATGCAGGTGATGACAAGTCATCTTAGCCTATTTTCACTAGCCCTTTTCTTTAGTTTTCAATTGAATTATGCACTTTCTTGAGCCATAAGCAAGCTAATTGGGTAGATTTTCATGTTTTCTTTGATTTAATCAACCATGTATGAATTCATGCTATTTCATGAGGTTTTATACTATAATTGTCACATATTATGAAAGAATGAATATCTCATGATTTTAAGCATAGCTTTGATGTGTTTGGTTGATTAATGATAGGTGAAGAAAGCTTGGAGAAAGGTTGAAGCAAGAAGGAATAGCTAGGAGTAAAGAGAGGACAATGGAATAAGTGAAATTGAACCAGGAAGCAAAAAGCTGGACCTAAAGTTAGCCTCAAACTTTTGCACAAACTTTTGGGTGAAAAGTTAGCCCCAACGTTAGCCCCTAACTTTTGGGCTAACGTTGGAACTTAAAAACCACTCCCTGGGCACCAAAAGTTTGCGCCAACGTTAACCCCCTAACTTGGAGGCTAACGTTGGCACATG
>NC_029794.2:25574726-25576015 GCF_000816755.2 Arachis ipaensis | reverse complement strand
CTTTCCATGCAATTTAATTTCTGAAAATCACAAATCACTCAACCAAATCTTGATTTGCTTGACTAAATCAACCACTAAACTAAAAATTGCTCAATCATTCAATCCCTGTGGGATCGACCTCACTCCCGTGAGTTATTATTACTTGATGCGACCCGGTGCACTTGCCGGTTAGATTTTGGTGTTTTTGAGAAATTCGTTTCTCTACGAAAATATCCCATAAAGTTTTTGGCGCCGTTGCCGGGGATTGATTAGATTGACAATGATTAAGTGAGGTGGCAATTTAGATCAAGCACTTTTTGTTTAATTTTTGACTGACACACTAACTGTTTGAATTTTTGCCTGAGCTAATTGAAACCTCACTTTAGCAATAGAGTGAAGTTTTCTTGGTTTATCTTGCTGAATATGATTCTCATAGCTTGATAAATAAACGAGAGAAGTGATTTTCGTTCATTAATCTCTCAAGTTTACCAACTGTTTGACACATGGTGTCAACTAATCCTCTGACTACATTCTGGCATGAGAATATCCAATTTTAACCTCAACTTCCATGATCAGAGGATGAAGGATGTCAAGCTAGTGACAATAAAAGAGCGCTTGTTGGGAGGCAACCCAACCTGAGGTAGTTTTCAATTCATAACTATTTTAATAAAAAGGTTAATTAGTTTTATCTATAATGCAAGAAGCTAAGTTTGGTGTTTCACCAAAATCCCATTATAAAACACATTCTCACTGTCTGCATAATGCTGGCTTCAAGCATGTTGGATGAACTAGTTAACTATTCTGCTGTTTCCTAGTTTTCAATTTTATTGCTTTTGAAAAAGAAGAAGAAAAGAAAAAAAATTATCACACATGGTTAATTTGATGCATGAAAACCATTGGCAAGGTACTAAGTTTAGTGTTCCCACACCAAAGTAAGTTCAAAAGCCCATAAATAAATCAGCCAGACTAACCATTGTTTCCAAGTGCTTGGGGAACAAGCAACTTTCAATATCATTGCAGAGGTCCATACAAGCTTTTGGAAGGATTAAGCATCATCAACCAAAGAAACAAGAGATGAACCTAAAGGCCAGCAATGATGATGCTGAGAAGAAGGAAAGCAAGTGAACTCCAAAAGGTTGTATTATTAAGTGATTATCTTACATCAAACACTGCTATGATTGAGAGTGGTTTAGTTTCCCTGATTATCTGTCTGTTTAGCATGGTTTCTTTTCTGTAATTCAATAAGCAAGATGCTTGATCACTCACAACATTTTTCTCTTCAAAACTTGTTTGCACTCAATGTTCAAAAA
>NC_029794.2:25569097-25574373 GCF_000816755.2 Arachis ipaensis | reverse complement strand
CTTAGTAACCCAAAGAGGTGCTGGGCATCAATATTTTAAGAAGGAATGTGAGCCAAGTGTCTATGGTGAATAATGTGTCAAGTATAAAGAAAAGGAAATGAACTTGCTATACATGACACTCAAATAAAGCTTATAAACAAAGTAATAGCCAAGGATAAAGGAATAATGAGAGGTTATAGCAGTATGTTACTTGAATTCATGCTATTTCATGAGGTTTTATTCTATAATTGTTACATATTATGAAAGAATGAATATCTCATGATTTTAAGCATAGCTTTGATGTGTTTGGTTGATTAATGATAGGTGAAGAAAGCTTGGAGAAAGGTTGAAGCAAGAAGGAATAGCTAGGAGTAAAGAGAGGACAATGGAATAAGTGAAATTGAACCAGGAAGCAAAAAGCTGGACCTAAAGTTAGCCTCAAACTTTTGCACAAACTTTTGGGTGAAAAGTTAGCCCCAACGTTAGCCCCTAACTTTTGGGCTAACGTTGGAACTTGAAAATCACTCCCTGGGTACCAAAAGTTTGCGCCAACGTTAGCCCCTAACTTTGAGGCTAACGTTGGCACATGAAAATCACCCCTGGGCACCAAAAGTTTGCGCCAACGTTAGCCCCTAACTTTGAGGCTAACGTTGGCACATGAAAATCACCCCTGGGCACCAAAAGTTTGCGCCAACGTTAGCCCCTAACTTTGAGGCTAACGTTGGCACATGAAAATCACCCCTGGGCACCAAAAGTTTGCGCCAACGTTAGCCCCTAACTTTTGGGCTAACGTTGTCACATGAAAAATACAAGGGGAGGAGCAAAAGTTTGTGCCAACGTTAGCCTCTAACTTTTGGGCTAACGTTGGCGCCATAAGTACACATTAGGAGGCCAACGTTGGAGCAAAAGTTAGACCCCTAACTTTTGCACCAACGTGAGTATCAGCAAGTTTTGTTGGCTGATATGAAAAGTTGGACCAAAAGTTAGACCCTAACTTTTGCTCCAACTTTTGGTCCAACTTTTGCAAAATTCCAACCCGGTTCAATTGGTTCACTTTGGTTCTTCTCCAAACTTCAAGAGCAATCAACCAAGGCCTCTTTCAACCCAATTCCACCAAGATCAAAGGTCCAACTCAAGGCTTGAAGATCATTTGAAGAAAGTGTATAAATAGGATAGAATTCAAGTTCTTCGGGGGGCTTTCCTTTTGAGTTTTCATAATAGTTTTCGGAGAGATTTGGATATTGAGTGATCTTTAATTTCTTAGTTTCAGGGAAGGAGAATTCCATTCTCTTCCTCTGAGTTTGATTGCTTTCAATTTCAATTACAACTGTCTTGGATCTTGGGTTGAAGAATTGAAGAAATTCTGTTTCAATCTCATCCTTGGATCTCTCTGTTTATTTACTGCTTAATTGAATTTCAGTTTCGGTTAATTGTTCTTCATCTACTTTCTTTGCAATTTACTTTTCCTTGTTTAAATTCTGCAAATCCAATCCCCAATTCCCTTTACAATTCCAGCCGTTTACATTTCTTGCATTCTAAGTTTCTGCCATTTAATTTCTTGTTCTTTAAGATTCAGCACTTTAATTTCTTGCTCTCTTTAATTTCATGCAATTTACCCATTCCCTTTACTTTCCATGCAATTTAATTTCTGCAAATCACAAATCACTCAACCAAATCTTGATTCGCTTGACTAAATCAACCACTAAACTAAAAATTGCTCAATCCTTCAATCCCTGTGGGATCGACCTCACTCCCGTGAGTTATTATTACTTGATGCGACCCGGTGCACTTGCCGGTTAGATTTAGGTGTTTTTGAGAAATTCGTTTCTCTACGAAAATATCCCATCAGCAGGACATTCGTCAAGGGCACCACCACCTCACAAGTTGGCTCCGTCTAGATATTAAGAAGGAATTGGACGTGTATTTTAAACTGATGAGAGGTTCAAGCGTCACCATCTGACGAACAGAAGTAACAGGACTTCGTCGAGGTCGTCGAAGTATACCGGGGGTTAGCAACTTTCATGAAAACGAAGAGCAGGCTGGTATGTAGTTTGATAATCTTTGTTAATTATTTCTTGAATTAATTGTTACTTGATTTATTTTATTAGTTGATTTCAATATGTGTAATCTAAGTCATTGGAGTGCGACATTGGCAGAGACCTTCAAGTATACCCATACGTTGAAGGCCAACAAGGAGAGATTTGTTGATGAGTGGTCTGCGGCTCATTATGTGAGTTTCAATTAATTCTAAGTTTGAAATGTATTCGGTTTAAAGTCAATTAACTATCATCATAATCACAACGTGTGTTACACAGGATGACTACACGCAAAGATTGGAGGTCACGACCCAGTAATCTCAACCTAGTGGAGATGACCCCGACTCCGATGCCTCAGTCATAGATCCTGATAGGATTTGGCACGAGATCACCTCTGAACCCTACAAGAATCACGTCTACGGATTGGAGTTTGAAGGTTGTGGTAGGCTTAGAGAAGGGGGCTGAATCTATGCCTTCCTTTTAAGTTGCTGTTATGACCCTTTTAAAACAAACTTTCAATTCTAATTCTGTTTGTACTTAGCAGCAAAAATTTATGAGACAATTTATTTTTGTCTCACGAATATCAGAAAACAGAACACAGAAGAGAGAAGAAGAGCTAACACCAGCATGTATCCTGGTTTGGTTGCCTTGTGCTATGCAACCTACATCCAGTCTCCTCCACAATAGTGGAAGAATTTTCACTATAGTTAACAGTATTACATACACCAATTTCACAGGATTGACCCAATCCTTTCACACTCAAGTTCTAACTTAACTTGGCATTGGCTATGCTAATACCTAACTATTCACTCTTAGTGCTAACCCAACTAAGAAAGGGATACCTCACAGGTACAAGATACAAGGCATAGACATACCTAAAGAGATCTGAAAATAACTCTAGGATTTTCTCTCAAGTGTTTCACTCAGCCTTTTTTCACTCATGGCTTTTATTTGAGCTTTTTCACAATGTCTTTTCTCACAAGAAATTACAGAAAGATAAACATAGAAAAGTACATAATCGATCAGTAAAATATGAAGGAGATTGACTTCATCAACAGCCTCTGTGCTATGCGAAAAACCAGATTAGCAAGCCTCTGATTCAGTTCTTCAAACTGGCAGAATGTACCTTTGATTAGGTTACACTGTCCAGTTAGTTGAACTTTTTCAAAGACTTCTTCTCAGAACAAAACCTCAACACTCTGGTTGTTTCTCCTTGGTTTCTGAATGAATAGCAAGCCTCTTTTATCTCCTTGCATGTTGCTGGGTTCTTCTTCCAAGGTCAACATCTTGAGCCTTGAGCTTCACCAACCCACAAACTCACTTTTTCTCATTAAACCTTAGAGTAGAAACTTTGCTTCTGACTTCTTTATCTTTACCGAAAGCCATAAAGCAGCAACCACAAAAATCTTTCTATGGTCAACTTGATCTGAGCCCTTAAAAACCAACTTGGTCCTCAAGTCATGTTTAAGACCGTGGATATACAGCAGAGAAGAACAGAAAACAACTTTCCTTTGTATCCCATTTCGGACAGAGCAGAGAGTTGGGAAGAAGAGAAGAAGATCTGATGCATGCAAGAGGAAATGGGTTATCTTTAACCTAAGCTTGATTTGGTTTTGATTTTCTGATTAGATTTCTGTGTTTCAAGCTTAATCATTCTCTATCTTGCTTCTTTGGTGACTAGCTTAGGGAAGAAGCTCTTTCTCTCTTTCTCACTTTTCTGATTTTCTGATTTGACTGAGACAGAGAAGAAAGGAACGTTGATTTGGTGAAAGCAAGTGAGAGGGAATTGAAATTCAATTCGGGCTTGGATCAGGTTCTACTCAAGTTTAGCCCGTTGTTGCCTTGCCTTTGCTTCTTTGAAGAATTTAGCTTGAGATGAATGACTTGGGCTTGTTTTTATTTTCACTTACCATTCAGCCCATTAGCAGATATCTTTTGTTTGATGTTGGGCTGCTGCAACACTTGTTTTTGGCCTGCATCACTTATAAAAAATAATCAAAACTAATTGGGTGATTAGCCCACTAATCAAATGTTTGTCATCATCAATTTTATTAATTAATTTCTTAACTCAACAGAGTTGTTCTTCGCTAGCGGCCTCCGCACCTCCACATTGGCGGCTTCATTTACCTCTACCTCTGCCTCTGCCACCAGCACTACCGATCCTGAGGAAATTGTCGACTTGAGGGAGGAGGTGCAGAAGCTCACACAGGAGCTTCACCAACAAGCTCAGCAGTTTGAGCAAAGGTACAATGAGCTTCTTGCACGCGTGGGAGACTCTGTTGCCATCAGGTTAGAGTTGACGGAGAAGCTGGAGCGGCTAGAGCATTTGCGAGACCAGATAGAGGTGTACAATGAGCAAATGCGTACTAGAGGCAGCAACATTGCTGGTACTAGGGCAATGCTGCTGGTGGGGCACTGACATCAACACTTAGTCCGCCGCCTCAACAACGGGAAGACGACGACGACAACAATTACTAGGATTTGTAGGGTTTAGGGATTTAGTTTAATTTATATCTATTTCATTGTATTTTATTTCTTTGACTTTTTATTATATTCAGACCCTTGATATTTAATAAAATCATTAGTTGATTTCTGATAATTTTAAATTTGTGTCCTAATTTTGTAAACAAAAATTTTAATCTGACTACTAATTGTGCACTAATTGTGCAAAAAAAAAAGCATTCCGGTGGAATAATTCGATGGTAATTGGGTGCAACAACATAATATAGCGTCAAAGTTACCATCGGAAAATTTCGACGGTAACCAACCGCTTATTTTTGTCGCATTAATTGCAAAATCCGACACAATATCTGCCGGTAATTAGTGTTAGACGAAATAATTCGCTGATAAAAATTTTCTAGCGCCGTTTATACCATCAAATTCAATCCGACGATAAACTAATTATCGATAGATTTATTTGATAAAATTGCCAATAAATCTAATAATACTCAACGTTTTTTTATAGTAATAATTGATATATGTATATATTATCTATGAATAAATTAAAAAATTAAATAAATTTCCACCAAGAATATCTAAATTTCATCTTAGACACTTTGTACTCTAAGACTTGAGCCAATCTTGTTGCTCTCTATCCTCCTTTACACATGTGATTGGATATATATATTAATATTAATATAACTACCTAAAAACAGTTTACCTGATCATTATTCATATACAATAAAATTAGAATGTTCCCTTCTTTAAAATGTAGAATATTTATATATCTTCTCTACACTTTCAATAAAAAAACCTTTTTTT
>NC_029794.2:25565197-25569058 GCF_000816755.2 Arachis ipaensis | reverse complement strand
AAATCCATATAATAATAATATAAAATATATATTTATTATTAATATAATATATTTTTAATATTTTATTATTAATCATAAAATATATAAAAATTTAAATTAAATATTTTTATAACAAGTTAAATTATTATTATATAAACTCAAAAGCACTTTTAACCGTGATTAATTATTCAAAAGAATATTTAATGTTATTCACAGTCAGTGATCATAAAGAAAAGCTTTCAAACATTCTTGTGTGTTTTGACTGTTATGTTAACTTATTTCTAACCATTTTGTCCATACATACAACAGGGACTGCCTAAGATAATAAGCTACACACGCCAACTTAATTTTCAGCGGTACCAAACTACCCAAGCGCTTATTATTAGGTCATATAAACTTTGCACCGTAACTAATTATTAAGTAGTTAATTGAGTAAACAACCATCGTACCTTTTTGGCTTTTTCCTATAAAAATTCAAAAGGCTTTTATATATATGTTACGGAGTTAAGAACATATTCACATATGGTCATATTGAGTTTATGGAATGCGTACGTACTTGGTGAATTGATTTGGCAGCTTATAATATTATAATAGCAGAATATATTAACATCATTAGTAGTAGTCATTAGTCAACAATGTGCAAAGATACACAATGCAAGAATATACGTCAACGTGCTACACACACGACTTAGGAGTTCTTCTGGTTAATTTGTAATTAATTAAATAAGTAAAGTATTGCTTTTATTCTGAATATTTTGGCTAAATTTTAAAGTTATTTTTAATATTTTAAATATTTTATTTAAATTTTTAATATTTTAAAATTATTATAATATTATTTTATTATTAACTCTGTTAACAATTCTATAACAAAGATGCACACATAGATATTATAATTTACTGTGATAAACTGATCTTATATTACTATTAGTAAAAAGAATAAAAGATTAAATAAATAAAGAAAATAACACTAACAATACAAAATTCTAATTACATTTCGTTCTCTCGTGTGCTAGTGTAACCCTAATTAGATCCGGCAACACCACTTCATATATATTCCTTGTTATCGATCTGAGTATAACTTTCTCACCCATAGATATTGCTATTTGCTATACATACACGTGCTTGGAAAATCTTGCACGTTATCCGAATTGAATGCACCTATTCTTTTTTCTTTTAAATAAAAAATTTACTCATCTAAACTTAGAGCATGTTTTATGCATTGATTTAATTTGTTTGTCTAACAAATTCTCGTAATGGCAGAGAAGAACATTCGAATGAACGTTCTTTAGGATATGTTTTGAACTTTTGTCATTTTTCTCGGCTCTTTTTAGTTGAATGCACTTATTCTATATATCCTTTTTTGAATAAATTATTAAAACTTGATTATTTCTAAGAAAAATATTAGATGGCAAAATACTTTTTGTATTTAAATTATTCCTAACCAATTTTCTATTTTTCTTTTACTAAAAAATGGTAGTTCCTTAATATTCTCCTGTAATTTCCATTATTATATATGTGCATTATATTTTTCTTATCAACACTCCAAAATAATTGCCCTTACAAACAAAATGAAAGACTTGATTAATATTGATAAACGTTTCTTTGTTGAGATCTATTGGTTTTATAAACACGCTATATATCAATTAAGAATTTGGTAGTGACGTGCGTAAAAATTGGTCTTGTATATATCTATATTCTATGATATGATATATGATTCGGATAATATAAGCAAGTTTAGTTTGATTGGTTAAATACACTTACCAGTTACCACTACAAGGATGTAGAATTGTTGGTTTTGACTGTCAGTTGGAATCAACTACAATAATCTATTAAGTACAGCAAATTCTAATTTTCGTAAGTATAGAAGTCTCTTCATGTAAAGAATTAGTTAATGTGTACCTGGTTTGTTGATAATATTAGTATCTCCAACAGTATCAATATAAAGGAAAACAATGTAGAGATGATGTATTTATATATAGGGTGATGCTACCTAACCAAAGAGTAATTACAACATAGAAATATCATCTAAAAATTTTTATTCTTTTATAAATAAGTAACATATATTTTTTTATCACTTACTCTTCTTATTATCCATCCTTTTTTTGAATATTTAGAGTTGCTCTTTCTAAAATAAATTTTAGCTTTTTTAAAATCAAATTCATAATATTTCTCAATCATATTATTACTCATTAAAATGTAATTTTTTTGCAAAAATTATGGAGATTAAATTAAAAAATTTTAACAATTTCTACTATATAACTCATATTTTACATATAGATTATTAAAAAATAAAAAACCAAAAAAATAAAATATAAACAAAAATTAAAAAACAAATTTTTAAAATAATTATTAACTCGTCATATTAAAATCAATAAATAAGCAAACATATGAATATTAAATAAAAATATTAAAATAACTAAAATCACGACCTATTAGTACACATATGAGATCATTTGAAAAATACAATAAGATATATAATAGATATAAAATTATGAATATTATGAGTACAAAATTATGGATGTTATTAATATGAAATTATGAATGTTATATACATGAATATATGGATATTATGAGTAAATTTATCAATTGAATAAATTAATTTAAGAATTTGACATTTTTTTTAAATTCAATTATGATAACATTTGAAAACATATGTGTTAACTTGATAGTTTGTTACGCAATAACTAAAAAATGACATGTGTATGAATGTAATATCTAATAAATATGAATTAAACTTTTAAATGTTAGTACATAATTATGATGTTATGTATATATGAACTTATGAATGTTATGTGTATGAACTTAGTTAATACACTATAATTATAAATGCACATAAAACACAAGAAAAAAATAAATTAAATCAGTTTATTATCATATCTCATCAAAGTTAGTGTGATTTTTCATATTCTCGAAAATTGATTGACTGGCAACAATCTCATCGGGTGAATTCGTCTATTGTTTAAATTATTCTTCAACTCCTTCCAATATAAATACCGTGTTAAGGTCGAATTCAAATGTCATACTATTTGTAACGATAAAGGCGACTCATTGTAAATTTTCTTAGCATATCCTAATTGTGCTTATACTTGAACTAGAGTTGTGCTTTTTGTTCTCTTAGGGAGTATGCGACCTTCAAGATCCTTCTAACAATGACAAATCTATTACATAATGCTTTCACGTTTGCTAATTCAATTGAATGATAAAAAAATGAATTAAAGGAAACAAAAATAAATTATAATTAAAGTCATATAATGCATATTATTATTACCATTATTTATTATTATTAGTTTTTATTATATTTTTAAATATAAAATTTAAATTATAAAAAAATATTATGTAGTGATTACAAGAAAGCCTAATAATTAGGGATATGATATCATAATTAATATCATTAATAAGTGAGACTGATAAGAATATGATAAGTGAATTGAAAGAAGAGTGAGATAAAAAAATCAAACTGTTATTAAATTATAGAAAAAATAACAAATCGATCCCTAACTTTTTGGTTCGCGGATATTTAGGTCCCTAAAGATTTAAAAATACATTTAAGTCATTGACTCTAATTTGTCTAATTTTAAAAACTCTCTCACGTATGTATCTATATCAACCAAGTCAGTACAACGAGAGTTATGTTTGATTTTTCCGTTGAGTTTGACAGACTCAAGTGAACATGAGAGATCAATTTGTCTAAATTTTGAAAATATTAGAGACTTAAATGCATTTTCAAACCTTCAAGGATTTAAATATCTTCGGATCAAAAGGTTAAGGACCTATTTATTCTTTTTTCTAAGTTATATAAATGAAGTACATTATAAAAAATTTTGGCTAATTATAATTGAAAATTTTTTGTTACCAATTTTTTTTTTATATATACTTATGATG
>NC_029794.2:25564561-25565107 GCF_000816755.2 Arachis ipaensis | reverse complement strand
TTACTACACAAATATTTTTTTTTATTGATTTTTAGCTTCTATGTAGGTAGCTATTATTGATAGCATATCTAATATTAATATTTATAAGAAATAAGTTTTAACAATTTCTTGGTCTATTACGATCTTACGATTATTGTTTATAATTTATATATACAATCCATCCATCTGAGTTGTTATTTTTCCTTTTCAAAATTAGCTATTTGAAGGAATTTTACTCAATTTGTTAGCTATATCACACTATCATTGCCAATCGTTTTAGGAGGGCCGTCACTTTTTGTTACCAATTTTTTAATTAATTAACATGTGAAATAAAAATGGTAAAATGGTGGCATATTAATTGTTAGTAACGTACGAATTAGCATGCGGTAGCTAGTAGCTAGCAATAACAAACATTCAACTCAACACGAAAATCTGCCTGTGTTTTCACACATATTACTTGTACCAAAATATAAATCGAACATTATCCTTTCAAAAACAATAAGTAGATATGTGTGCCATGCCATGTTATTAATTGCAAAATGATAACATCAAAATTAAATAATAGTG
>NC_029794.2:25552991-25564404 GCF_000816755.2 Arachis ipaensis | reverse complement strand
TTTAAATTACAATATTTATTTAAATAGATAAATAAATTAATTATTCGACTAATTTAAATTGATTTTTACTCAAAGAAATTTAAATTATTCAATTAAAGAATTCAGTTAATATAAAGAAGTAATTCTCCATTTTTCAATTAACTAAGGTAGCGTTTGTTTTGAGGTACTGAGACAAAGACTGAGAGATTGAGACTCAGTATCATGTTTGTTGGTTCAGTGACTGGTACTAAAATTTCTGTCTCTGTCTCCAAAATTTCAGTATTTCAGTACTTCCAAAAAGTAAGGACACATGGGACTAAAATTTTTAGAGATAGAGACTGAAACTTTAATAACATTTTATACCTAAAATACCCTCATTTCAATTAATTAATTCCAATTTTACCCTTTGTGCAAATTAAATTAGAGTTTCATTCTTGTTTTAATTTCTGTCTCCCATTTTGTACCAAACAGAATACTGAGATTTATTTCAATCTCTGTCTCTTAGTCTCTGTCTCTCAGTCTCAGTCTTTCCGTCTCTGTCTCTCCATTAAATGCTACCTAAGAGATTGATTTTATCATTGTTACAATGTAGTATTTACCCTAAATTAATAACGGAAATATTTGGTAATAAAAAAAGGATAAGTATTGTTTTGGTCTCTAACATTTAGGATCAGAATCAAAATCGTCCTCAACATAATTTTTGATTTAGAATCATCTTTAATATTTTTTTCGTATTAAAATCATCCTTTTTAATAAAATTTTTTATTTTATTAATAAATTACCGTCGTGAATCCCAATGCCATCGCCGCCACCTTTGGGTCCTTCACCACCGAGCACGAGCCAGCGAGAGAGGAGATCTGAGAAAGAGAGAGAACGCCGGTGGAGGGGAGGAGGCCGTTGCCATAGCCACTGCCACCATCGCGACACCTACATTGTCGCCGCCATTCATGCATGCTTCTGCCGCCGTGGAGTGCGTTGCCGAGCCTTCCTGATGTGAGGAGGGCGGCGCGCGAAGGAGAGAGAGAGGGATCCGAGGCTGAGCTGGGTTCCTACCACCGCCGATCTGCCCAGTCGCTGCTGCCACTGCGGGATGCATCTGCTTCTTCTACTTCTGCGTCTGTGTTTGTTTTTGCTTCTGCTTTATTTCTGCTTTACTTCTGCTTCTAATTCTGCTTCTGCATCTGTATCTGCTTCTTCTTCTACATCTGCATTTTCTTCTGCCTGATTCTGTTTCTGCATCTGCATCTGCTTCTTCTTTTGCTTT
Source organism: Arachis ipaensis (assembly GCF_000816755.2). Taxonomy (NCBI): domain Eukaryota; kingdom Viridiplantae; phylum Streptophyta; class Magnoliopsida; order Fabales; family Fabaceae; genus Arachis; species Arachis ipaensis. The sequence continues at coordinate 25,563,161 of NC_029794.2, read as the reverse complement.
GGCTTCTACATCTGCTTCTTCTTCTGCATCTGCATTTTCTTCTGCTTCTGCATTTGCTTTTGCTTTATTTTTGCTTCTGATTCTGCTTCTGATTTTGATTTTGTGTGTTGATTTTATCGTTGAATTTGATGTTGTTGAATTTGATTTTGTTGAATTTGATGTTGTTTCTGCTTCTAAATTTGATTCTGATTCTGAGTATTAGTATTTGATGGGAGTAAGGGAGGTGGTGGTGGTGGTGGTGGAGTAAGGGAAGAGGTGGTGTGGTAAAGGGTATTATTATCCGTAAAAAGTTAAAATGACGATTTTAATACGAAATAAAACGTTAAGGACGATTCTAAATAAAAAATTATGTTGGGGATAGTTTCGATTCTGACCCTAAACATTAGGGATCAAAACAATACTTATCCTTAAAAAAAATTAGTTAAAAATAGTCCAAATTTATTTTATTTAATATTCATTAATTGTTATAATAATTTATAAATACTAAATAAGATAAGATCTAATTATTTTTTGGATTTTACTATCCTGTGCCCAAGCACATTGGTTAAGCATACTATAAAAAAATGTTTTAATGCTATTTATTACAAAAACAATTTTTTTTACGTTTTTAATGCATTAAATATAGAGGGCTACTACACATACAAGTCTTTTTGGTATACAAGTTGGCCCAAATCTAATAAAAACAATTCTTAATTTAGATTGCGTGTAAACACGCGCTTCCCTAACTCTTGAATAGCGCAAACGGTTCTTCTTCCTCAATCAAAACCGCAATACTCAAAATTTAAACAAGGATCAAAATCTCTCAAAATCGTCGCAAAAAGTGAAGGAAGTTGCGAAACTGAATTCGAAAAGAATTATGAGAAAATAAAATAAGAAGATGAAGAAGAAGAAGCAGTAGAATATGAGGAGAAGGAAAAGGAAGAGTTTTGAATTATGCAGAACTTATCAGCACACATACACCGAAAATTCTTAAACAATACACTTAAATATCTTCGTGTTATATTGAAATTTGCTGCAAATACAAAAAAATGTTTCCTCTAATGATGCATTATTTTTTTTCTTCTTCTTTTCTTTTATTTCTTTCTTTCTTTTAGTTGAATAAATGTAAGTTCATCCTTTTCCAAATAATTTTGCAGCATTATGTATTTCTTCTTCTTCTTTGTTTGATTTTTTTTATTTTTATTCTTGTTAAGAGAGTAAAACAAGAAGAAACTTGAGAAGGTAAAAAAAAAAAGAAAAGATGAATAAAAAAAAGAAAAAAAAGATGGTGACGATGATGAAAAAAAGAAAAAAAAAGCAACAGAAGATGAGGAGGAGGAAGAGGAAGAGTTTTGAATTATGCAGAACTTATCAATACAAAAATACCGAAAATTCTTAAACAGTACACTTAAATATCTCCGTGTTACACCGAAATTTACTACAGATACAGAAAAATATTTCCTCTAATGATGCATTTTTTCCCTTTTTTTTCTTATTTCATTCTTTCTTTTAGTTGAATGAATGTAAGTTCATCCTCTTCCAAGTAATTTTGTAGTATTATGTGTTTCTTCTTCTTCTTTGTTTGATATTTGTTTTTATTTTTATTATTGTTAAGAGAGTAAAACAAGAAGAAATTTGAGAAGATAAAATAAGAAAAAAAAAGATGAATAAGAAAAAAAAAAGATGATGATGATGATGATGATGATGATGAAAAAGAAGAAAAAGAAGCGGTAGAAGATGAAGAGAAAGGAGAAGAAGAGTTTTGAATTATGTAGAACTTATCAGCACACATACACCGAAAATTCTTAATAAACAATACACTTAAATATCTTCATGTTATACTGAAATTTGCTGCAAATACAGAAAAATATTTTTTTAATGCAGAACTCTTATATTACATTCAATTCAAACTATCAACGATGAACAACAATTTTCACAAACAAAAACAACATTATTCACCTACAGAATCATAAACTACTAACAAAAATATTAACTAGAATCGAACCACACCTCAGCCACTTGATTGGATTCAAAACAATAATCAACTTTGTTCTGATTCAATTGACAATGTGAACTTGAATTATTGATTATCTTCAACAACGAGATAACTTTTCAAAACTGATTTTAGAGCTTGATTTCAAAAACGTAGAGAACGAACGAAGAGAAACACAGAGAATGCAGAGATTGAAGAGAACGTAGATCGAAAACGTTGAGAAAATTTGAAAACAGAAACAAAATCCTTTTGAAAAAGGCAGTTATATATTCACGCGTTGATTGAAAAGTTGGTTAGATAGTGGCGCGTGAGGTGAATTAGATTAAAGAGACTTGTATGGATTTGTATGGAATAATGACTTGTATGTGGAGAATTATTGTTAAATATATCAAAAGCATTAAAACATTTTCTTTTATGATATGCTTAACTAATGCTATTAGGGTACAAAATAGCAAAACCCTTATTTTTTTCTAACATTACTGATTAATAACAGATCTGCTACACCTCCAAGTGTTATTGTCATTCAAATTCAACCAAGTAGACTCAACACCAAAAAAAATCACTCTCATTAAAAGAGTGTGATTATATGCACGGGCTTTATGTTGTCGTCATCATCGTCGTCGTCTTCTTCGCGTTCCTCCTCCTTCTTCTCCTTCTTCTCCTCCTCCTTTTTCTTCTTCTTCGCGTGCTTTCTCCTCATTGTCATTCTTTTATTGCTGATGTTGTTGTTTCATTTTTTTTCTTTTTCTCCTCCTCTTCTTGGTGATTTTACAGCATTATGAGTTTCTTCTTCTTCTTTGTTTGATTTTTCTTTTTTTTCTTAGTTTTATTCCTCTCAAGAGAGTGAAACAAGAATAATTATAACAAAATAAAATAAAAAGAAGATGAAGAAGCAGTAGAAGACGAGGAAGAAGAATTTTGAATTGTGTAGAACAATGAGACCAAATGCACCTTAATTCACTCAGAAATGAACCGAGATAAATTACATCCAGAATGAACCAAAAATTAAATTTTGAATGAAGCAAAATTACTTAATGATGATGATATACAAACAAACTCATTTCAAAACAATGATAGACCAAATGCACCTTATTTAAATCAAGAATGAACTGAAATTACTTAATAATTGCATTCAAAAACAAGCACATAAACAAAATTGAATGATCGAAAATTCACTCAGAAATGAACCGAAATTACATCCAAAATGAACTAAAAATTAAATTTTGAATGAACCGAAATTACTTAATGATGACGATATACAAACAAACTCGTTCAAAACAAGCACAGACCAAATGCACCTTATTTACATCCAGAATGAACCGAAATTACTTAATGATTGCATTTGAAATAAACACACAAACAAAATTGAATCATGAACAAAAACACATCTAAATCCATCAAGTGATTTTACAGCATTATGTATTTCTTCTTCTTTGTTTGATTTTTTTATATTTTTATTATTGTTAAGAGGGTAAAACAAGAAGAATTATGAGAAGGAAAAACAAGAAGGAGAAGACGAATAAGACAAGAAGAAGAAGCATATGATGATGAGTTTTGAGGAGTTTTTATTCTTGTTTCTTCTTTTTTGTTTGATTTTTCTTCTCTTTTTCTTGGTTTTATTCCTTTCAAGAGAGGGTGTGACGAGGAAGAGTTTTAAATTGTGCAGAACAATGAGACCAAATCCACCTTAGTTCACTCAGAAATAAATCGAAATTACATTCAGAATGAATCAAAAATTAATTCTGAATAAACCGAAATTACTTAATGATGATGATACACAAATAAACTCATTCCAAAACAAGCAGAGACCAAGTGTACCTTATTTAAATCCAGAATGAACTGAAGTTACTTAATGATTGCGTTCAAAAACAAGAACAAAAATAAAATTGAATAATTAGAAATTCACTCAGAAATGAACCGAAATTATATCCAGAATGACCGAAAATTAAATTTTGAATGAACCAAAATTACTTAATGATGAAAATACATAAACAAACTCGTTCTAAAACAAACACAGACGAAGGCAATTTTAAACAAAAACACATTCAAATCAATTTTCGGACCAGACAAGATTATCATTAGTATGGCAAAAATTCGATAATAACGATAACGACGATACGTATTAGAAGAAGACAATGACGATAACAATGATGACCATGATGATGATGATGATGATGGAGGAGAAGGATGAAAAGGAAGGAGGAGAAGAAATTTCAATAAGAAAAGGAGGAGGAGGAGGAGGAGGAGGAGATGCTGTTAGTGACGACTGTAACAAAATTGAAAAATAATGAAAAAAGAGAAGAAGAAGAAGACATAGCATCAGGGGTGAAGAAGAATGTGCGTGTGTGAATTTAAAAGAAGAAGAAGTAACGTGTGAATCGAAAAGACTTGGTTAGATTTGGTTGGTTAAATTACTTAGATGTAGAGCTTTATTGGATTAATAATTATATATACATTTATTTTATGGGTTAATACACTACAAGAGAGGCGGAGGATGGCGGCAGGAAATTGGTGGCCGTTCACAAAACCGCCGTAAATTGACAAGTTAGCACGTTCTCCTCTCCTTTCTTGCGCGAAGTCAATTGTGTAGGGGCACAAACCACTTCTCTGGAATCCTTGCCACCGTGGTGCTCCCTCCATCAATACCAGTAGTCTCGTCCTCCCCATTGCTGTGTCCATCACTGAGCCACTCCTCCTTCTTCCATCATTGTGCGAACTACTTCATTAGGTTTGCTAATCCCTCTTTCAATTTAGTTGAGTTTTCTTTTCTGTTTCACTTTTCAATTTGGGTTAGATTGATGTTTTTCTTCTTGATTTGGGTATATATAGTCAAGAATCAGATTTGGGATTTGTTTTCTACCTTGTGCGAACAGAAAAGGGACAGAGGGAAGAAACACACCTCCGCGCTAGAATCGTTGCCGCTGTTCCCCTCTACCCGTCAGTATCGGCTACATTGCGCTTCTCCTTGCCGGTGGGTCCATCGCCAATTTGATCCCTCCTTCCTCTGGTCCCATTCTTAGGTTTCCTCAGCTTTTTGGTTCAGATTATTGGTATATAAAAAATTCCTCTTTCAATTTTGTTATGTTTTCTTTTTGGTTTCAGAATTCAAACTGGTTCCCACTAATATTTTTCTTTTTAGTTTGGTTTCAATTTTAGTTAATGTGTTTGGTTTATTTGGTTTGTCTAAAAAATTTCTCTTTCAATTTGGGAAAAATTTCTTTTTCGTTTCATATTTCAATTTGATTCACATCATACTTTTTCTTCTTGATTTGGTTTCAATTTTTTGCGGTTTATTTTGTTCTTGTCAAGAACACAGGACAAAAGGGGTGAAGCAAAAGTAAGGCCTGCAAGATGCATCGGTACTGCTGTGAAGAGTTGTCGCCGCAACGCGCTGCACTTCCATTTTGGGTCTTTCCTATCTGGTACGTGTATATTATTTGTTGCTATTGTCTTTACCTATTTCAATTTGAGGCAGAATCAGCTTTCTCCTATTTGTATTCATACTAAAGTTGTTATACATTATTGATTGATTTGTGGAAATAATATTACTATATGTTAATAATAATTTAGATTTACATGTATGTATCTTAATATGTTTTGGATTCGTGTTTTGTATTTTTTGGGGAGGAATTTAGTGGATGTTGAAGGGTAGGGAATGATATGTCTAGTGAGTTGTGAATGTATCTATTATTTATGTATGAATTTATACTCTTTTAGTGATTGAAATTTTGTTCTTTTATACAATCTAGCATTCTGTTTTTACTGTTTTAGTTGTGTGCTGGATATGAGGCTTGTGCGTGGTTAATAAATAATAATTGGCCTTGCAAATGTTTATCCTTCCATGCCATATGCTAAATGCTTTAGTTGGTTTATGAGAGGTCCTACAAAAAGTTTTCTTTTCACATATTTTACAATGTTGTGGAGTGCTATTTTGGTTCCTGTGCTGTGTCTAGACTATTGTAATGGATTTTCTATGCCTTTTATTGGGGATGTTTAAATCTTTATGTTAATATGCTAAATCACTGATAACAAATTCCTATTATCCAAGTTTTAATCATATTATGCAAGTAAAATACAATGATATTAGAGTTAAAGATGCCAAAGATGGAGTTGCCTAATAATTTGTTAGTTACAGTTAGGAGACGATAGAAAACTATAGGGAAAATCATTAAAAATTTTTAAAGGTAAATGATTTATCTATAAACATGGTTTACTATTAGGACAATATAGCGTTGCTTGATCCATTTAATATTGTTCTCTCAGCTAGTTAGAAAAGGTAAATGGATTAAATTTACTAGTACTACTCTTTGTTGATTGTTTCTATATTCATGCATCACTCATCTTTGTTTCTAAAATTCAATCAGGTTATTAACCTTGATATTCCTAATTCTGCTATAGTAATGTAGCCTACAAGATGTTTAGAAAGTTGTACGATATATTGGCTTTGCCACCATTAACTTTTGTTTCCTTACTATCAGGTTCTGGGAGCACTCCCCTCTATTATGCTGCATGTGGTGAAAATGCACAATGCTGTCAAGTGTGTTTCTGTTTCTTTTTAATAAAAATATTTCTAGTAAAAATAAGTTATTTTTTTAACTTTATTGGTGATGTCAAATTAAAGTTCAATTGCCTTCTTAATTTGTGTATTATTTGTTTATTTCAGCTTCTGATTGCCAAAGGTGCTAATCTGAATACTCAAAATGCAAATGGGTATTCATTAGCAAGTCTCTTGTTACTTTTGATGTTCAATGAATTTATCTTACTCCTACCCTTTGTCTTCTAACTTATTATGAAAATCATTAGAGATAACAAGTTAAATTGCTAGATCACCTTGCTTTTGACCAGAAATTAATCTTTAACTTATTATGATATTACTGAATCCAAAGGATCAGAGTTTTTGAGTTTTCTTATGGTCTTTTTTGTAAACTTATACTTCAAGTAATTAGTATTAGTCTTGTCTAGTCCTGCTGTGTTGTATGGTAGTACCTGAAATATGTTCATTGCTTATATTAGTATAGTTTAAATGCAGCCATCATCAATTTATCATCATGGTATTATCTATATAATTTGGATTTGCTAGTGCCTACTCTTTAATTTTTTTAGTTAGTGTTACACTTCGTGTATTGTATTATCAAGAATCTTTTGATCTCTTCTGATAATTGTAATAAAAATCAGTTGAACCTATCTCTAATTTCTTTTGCCAATTGTTTGATAGATGGACCCCCTTGATGGTTGTTCGTTCATGGAATAGAAACTGGCTTGAGGACATCTTAAAAGAACCTCCATCAGAGAACTTAGAAGTTCTTCCTTCACTATATCTCTCTCTTCCACTTATGAGCATTGTCAAAATTGCTAGGTATCTGCTCATAGAACTATCCTTAAACTTGGGAGATTCAACCAATGTAGACATTTTTATTTTACATGTACATGTCTTAGAGCAAATATTAGTCTTGAGAATACTGCAGAAGTTTAACATTGAATTTTATCCACTTGATTGTGCTACTTATCTATGCCTCAAATTTTGTATATTCTATGGTTTTACAATACTAATCTACCTTTCTTTGATGTTTATGCATAACAGAGAATGTTGATGGAAGACAATGTTATACATTGAACTACAACTAGTTGAATCTATCAATAATCAACTAAATTCTCAGGTTAGAATGGGAAAGCAATTGTTGTCTTAGAAGGAAAAAGAGATTCTGAAAGCAGCATAGATGTTTAGTATAGCAAACCAATTTAGTCTCTAGACCATAATTTAGATATCCATTAAATCTCCTTGTATCCTAATGGCTGGTTATTTGATCATTTATGATAAGCTTGGCACCAGTTAATATTGAAATATTTGATCAATATATTGTTTAAACTATCATTTTCAAGTCCAGAATTCAGTCTCTAGGAGCTGCCTGTCGTGTCGTCGTCTCTGCCCACGTCATTGTCGTCGGTTCATGCCTGTTGCTGGCCTGTCTTCTCTTCTCCGGTGCGCACCTGTTCCTATGGTGCAAGGTAAATATTCATGTGTCTACTTTTGTATTTATCTATGTCTGACGTATATAAAAGTTCTTTATTAGCAATAAAGAACATATAGTAGTCTATACATATATATATAAGTAAATCTCTTCACATTTGTTTTTTATATTCAAGTAATTTAAACCTGAGATCTTGTTAGAAATTAAATGCAAATAAGAATAATGTTGCTATTTATATTTATATTTGCCATGTATAATAGGAACTATATGGATCAGGTCCTACGTAAAGTGCATAATTTTTAAGATAGTTAAAATTGTGAACCTACTATAGTTAAAATTATGTTTCATATGTCAGCTTAACATAGTTAAAATTATGAACCTACTACAGAAAACAAATGAGTATCCCTTCACTTCTAAATGACTCCACCAAAAATAACTAACTATATGAAAAGATATATGAAAAGATATATATAAAATAACTAACTAATATATATTGACTTCCTTTTTTATTCAATTAGCTTATGAATGTGCAACTTTAATACTCCTATATATTGTGTTCTGGTCTCATGGTAATATATAAACCTCTTTTTTCCTTCCCATTCTATGATATATGTGTGCATCTTAGCTATGAGTTATGAGTTATGGTTGATACTTTTTGCAGAATTTTGATACTTTTTACTTGTAATGCTGTTAGGCAAATATATTATGATTACTGAGATTAAGATAGCAAATTTTTAGTTTGTGAAGTAGATTCTAATACTTAGTTTTTGAATCTTTGGATTAAATTTGAAATTTAGATATTGTAAGGGATTACAATATGTCAAGTTATATTCTTTGTATCACTATTTTGTCTTTTTCAATGGCAGGGTGAGGAATCGCCACCAGACATTGCTGCAGGGATGAATTTCGTAGAAGGACTGAGTGAAAAATAGAATCCTAGGATTGGAATTATTTTGGTTTGAAGCAAATATTTTTTTTGAATTTGACTATGTAATTCTTAGCAAGAGATTTACTATGTTGATATTTTTATAAATATATTGTTTTATTTTCAGTTAATTTTGTTATTTTTGTCACAAGTTTAGATTCAATAGATGAAAAATATTAAGATTTATAGTATTAAAAAAATCCAAAAAGGGCAAAAAAATATATCTTTAAAATTAAACAAAAAAAATCAGCGTCTTTTAAAAGGAAAATCCATTTTTTTTAAATTTGTATTGAAATTAGCGGCGGTTTTAAACCGCCGCAAAACACAATACCGGCAGTTCAAAAAATCGCCCTGGTTATTGGGGTGGGCATTTGATTTCGCGGCGGTTTCCAACAACCGCTGGTATAACCGCCGCTGATTCAATATTTTGCGGCAGTTTATTTGGCGGTGGTTTAAAACCGCCGCAATATACAAGTGTCAGGATTGGCGTCATCTTTACTGGCGGTCAAAAACCCCCGCAATTTGGTTATCATGTTTTAAAAAAATTGCAGCGGTTTGTAAACCGCCGCAATCCAAAATGCAGTTTTTAAAAAAAATGTATACTATGGAAGTTTATAACTCCATTAATTGCCGCAAATACTGATTCAGCGGCGGTTATACCAGCGGTTGCTGGAAACTGCCGCCAAATCATTTCCTTGCGCCAATAACCAGGGTGGTCCATCAAACCGTCGAAATTTGAATTTACGACGGTTTAAAATCGCCGCTAAAAGCAGCGCCTCTGTTGTAGTGATAGCCAAATTCGTCCCTGAAAAATCACCGATTCTTCAAATTAGTTCTCAAATGATTTTTTTAGTCATGTTAGTCCTTGAAAGATAAAACGTAAGTCAAATTGGTCCTTCCGTTAGTTATTTTATGATGTATGTGTCACGTTAAGTGCCACGTGTCACCAGATGATTGGTTGACGTGTCAGGTCAGTGACACTTAGCACGCTACGTGTCATTTAACATGTAAGAAAGATATTTATAATCAAAATAGTCCTTGAAAGTCCAAACATAAGTCATTTCATCCCTAAAATTTTAAAAATTAATCAAATTAGTCCTTATATAATTTTTTTATTTTTTTCATAATATTAACTTTAAAATATTTTTTATAGTACTAATTTTAATATTATTTTTAGACCTTAATAAATAAAATTCTCTTTACATAAAATAATAAAAATAATTAAATTATTATAAAATTATTTTGTTATTTGTATTTTAAAGTTTTACATTTTTAAATTGTAAATTTTTTTATAATAAAAGTTT
>NC_029794.2:25548856-25552898 GCF_000816755.2 Arachis ipaensis | reverse complement strand
ACTAGTCATGGCATGTAATTCTAGTAATTAAAGCTATCTAGCAGATTTTCTTATGAAATCAATTTGTTTGAAACAAGTCACAATAATTTGTTTTACTTTTTTATGCTAAAGAGTTATTATAGGAGAAGGGATCCTTAGAATGTAGTAGAACAACTCATGTGAAGGGTCTTTTAGAAGAATGAGGATTCTATCTTTTACAGAAGCATACTTTTTTTTACCATATTTGTATTTTATATAGGTTTTACTTGAAGTTAATGCTTATTTTCTGCTCATTGGTTTTATTTATTTCTTACATAAGCATATGGTTCCCTTTTCTGACAAATAGAGCTTGCTGTGAAGCTTGTGGCAATCTTAAGGCCGTATTTCTTGTTGTTGTGGTGGGTTACTATCTGATATCATTTTATATATTGTCAGATCATATAAAATATGTAAATTTGATTGATCTAAGTTGTTTATTTCATACCAATTTGATTTATGTAATTTGTTTAAATTTCTGTTAATTCTATATACTAATTACTAATTTCTTTAAAGTTAAATAATTTTTAGTTTGATTGATGTATTTTTTTCAATCAATAATAGTAGTTTATAACTTTCAAATAGGTTTAGTTTCAATTTTAAATTGTTTGCAACCGTTCAGTTTGATATAATTTTTTTTTGAAAATTCAGTTTTTGTGGAGGTTTTAAACTGCCACAAAAATTTCAAAAAACTGCCAAAATATTCAACTCAAAACCCCCACAAAGCAAACAAAGAACCGCCACTAAATTATGTCCTGGGGATTTTGTAAAACTGCCATAGATAAGTTCGTGGCACCTCAAATTTTAGAGGTTTGAAAAACTTCCACTAACCTTTTGGTGGGGTTTCAAACCTCCAAAAACTAAAAAAAAAAAATCACCACAAATCAACTTGAATTTTGTAGTGGATGCTGTTGGTGACAACAGTAATAAAATTGAAAAATCATGAAAAATGAGGAAAAGAAGAAGACATAGCATAAGGGGTGAAGAAGAATGTACGTGCGTGAATTTAAAAGAAGAAGAAAAAAAAGAAACAACGCGTAAATTTAAAAGATTTAGTTGGTTAAATTACTTAGATGTAGAGCCTTATTGGATTAATAATAATATATACATTTATTTTATGCATAAAAGTTTAGATGTACCCAAAGTTCAATAAATATACTATTTTTACAATAATATTAGTAATATTAGAAAGATAAAAGAAACCATTTAAATTTATTTTATTTAATATTTATTAATTTAATAATAATTAATGAATACTGTATAAAATAAATTCTCATTATTTTTATATAATATTTTATTATCAAATATTTCTATATCTATTAAATTAAAAGATAATAATGTCGTTAATAAAAACCCAAATTCTACTCCACAAACATGCGAATTCAAGTTATTACATAACTTTTTATCTAAGAAGAAACAAGTAACAAGAATAAATGTAGCAGTATGTAGTGCTCATTTACTTATTAGAGGCAAAAATATGTATTAGTCAACTAATAATTCGTACAAGAGTTTTGTTTATTAAAGGTGAAAACACGCGAAATTATCTTTATTTAAAGTTGCTAATAGAAAATTATTAGATAATAATTTTGTTAAATATATTAAATTATGAGGCTTGCTATATATACAAGTCTTACAAGTCCAATAAAACACACGTATTACACTTAATTAACGTATTACACACTTCCACATTTAAGAGTAAATAAAATGTACGTTATTCAATAACTTCCTGTTTCCAAAGTGCGCTACTCACCATGCATTATGAACGACTCTTCTTCTTCTTCCTCCATGAAAAAAATTTTCTTGTCAAATTTGAAGATAATGTAACTTCAGAAATACACCCAAACGATTACAGAAATACACCCAAACAGTTACAGGAATACACCCAAAGGATTATAGAAATACACCTAAAGAATTACAGAAATACACCCAAAAGATTACAAAAATACACCCAAAGGATTTAAGAAATACACCCAAAATTCGTTGAAGTACACCTTATGCATATTTCAGAACTCTTTCTCTTTCTCCTCCTCATCTTCTGCTGCTTCTTCTTCTTCAAAAACGATTTCAGAGCTTGATGTCAAAAAACAATGGAAATCGAGAATAACGAAGAAAGAAAACAGAGAGAAAAACACGTAAATAAAGAAGAAGAACAGAAAGAGGAAGAAGATCGTGCAGCAAGAAGAAGAAGAAGGAGAAAGAGAAGGCAAGAAACGAAAGAAAAGAAGAAGAAGAGGAAGAGGAAGAAGAACGTGCAAGAAGAAGAAGAACGAGAAAGAGAAAGCAAGAAACGAAAGAAAAGAAGAAGAAGAGGAGGAAGAGGAAGAGGAAGAAGAACGTGCAGCAAGAAGAAGAAGAAGGAGAAAGAGAAGGCAAGAAACGAAAGAAAAGAAGAAGAAGAAGAACGTAGACCTTGCATCACGTTTTTTAAGTTTATTCGTTAATTAACTTGTAAAGCATACAAGCCCTAATAGCTTGTATGCAGAACTTTTCTGTTAAATTATTTAATAATTTTTAACTAATAATATTACCTAAAAATAACTAACTGTATATAAGTCTCTACTTTATTATAATTACTCACTGCCATTTGATTGTTCATATTAGAATTATTTTTTCCATAGCACGTATTCAATGAAGATCAAAAGTATTTTACAATAATGCTATTTATTTANNNNTGTACAGATATATTTTTTTAATGTATATTGATTATTCTCACATGGTCAAGTACTCATCAAATGTGACGGTAGTAATTAAATTAAACTTGGTGATCGAAGAACATAAGACATTTTGGGTATTCTGCATGTGAATATATTGGGTATATATGATATCACTTTCTTGCAGAATTAGCCTTCTTCCTTCAATTCTTCCATACTAGCACCAGAACTCATAGCATTCATACTAATCATATTCACAAGCAATCTTTTTCAACTTTTCTTCTTATTAATTCCCCTTGGCGGAGTAGTACTAATAATCCTTTCTCTCCATACAAACCATTATGAAATTATTCTTATGATCTACAAATATGCATGTGAACCCCACATAATAATTGATTAAACCAACAATATCATTATTTCTTTCAATGGCTTGTGATAATAACAACTTCCCTGATGTGTTTTCTTGGATTCAGAACCTTAAACCAATATCTGAATGGGAAACAGATTCCATGTCCATAACCATATCTTCTTCTTCTTCTTCTTCATTCCAAGAACCATATCTTAAGCTTACAATACCCAAAAACTATAATCATCATAACCAATCCTCACTCTCTTTTGCTATCATTGCAGATTTCAACAACATCCACATCCCTCTTTGGAACTCAAAACCAATGAAACCTAACAACAATAACTTATTATTACTGGATCAAGAAACAATTTCAGATCTCTTCATCAATTTCATTCAGGCAATTCTCCACTATGGATCCAACAAGAACAGCCCTTTCATCAGGTTCCCGAAACTCGATTACATCCCAAACTTCTCCGAAATATTCAACGTCTCCTTCTTCACTCTCTCCTTCCTCGTCTCCATCTACGAAGCGCCGGCGAATCTTCGCTCCGGATCGATCCAGACTCTGAAGGGTTACTTGACAAGCAATCAACAAAGCGAGGCCTCGAATTTGCTCATGAAACTGCTGGGATCAAACTTGGAAGAACAATGGATGCGGTCCGTGAACCTTGGGGTCACGAATTGGATTGGGGAGATGCAAGAAACGGTTAAAGAAAAGATTATGAGGATGCCGTGTTCTTTGTTCTCGCATTGGTTTTCGACGTATGGGTTATGGAAGGTGCAACTGTATTGTCCTGTTATAGTTATGGATATTGAGAGTTCATCAAAGAGTCATTTGCCGAATGAGAAGCTTCAATTCTCTCTCAAGTATCACCAGCTTCAAGGTGTTATTCAGTTCAATTACAGTGTCTCCATCAAGGACAAGTGGGTTGAAATTGTCGCCAACATTGATAACATAAGGTATTCAATATTAATAATGTAATAGGATTTGTTTGGATGAGTTTTTTTAAAAAAAATTTGTTTTAGT
>NC_029794.2:25547238-25548692 GCF_000816755.2 Arachis ipaensis | reverse complement strand
TTGATATAAATTATATTAAAATAAAAAAGTATAGGGTACCAATATATTATCTGTCAATTTGTTGTTAATAATAATTAATTATTATATTTTAAATACATATATAAAGAGACACATCAAAAAAATATATCTATAAAGACACTTTTATTAAACACAATCATAAAAAAAATATTTTTATGAGACACATCCACAAAAACACTTCCATTAAACACAGTTATAAATAAGAATTGGCAGAAGTTGACAGAAATGTTGTTGGTAACGTAACGAAACCGTATCAAAATATGAACATATATAATATATTTATAATAAAAAATATTACATGATCAATATTTTTTCTTACATTTACTTTATATTCAAATAAGCACTAACTAACTTTTTATGTTTTTCACTAAAAATATTAATTTTTAGTATTGTTATTTAGTGGATACTACAATGAAGATTTTATTATTGTCTTCATGTGAAAATATTCTCTTTTGACCTTTGGATAATAAATTAGACAGTTAGATTTTGATATTTATAAAAATATTGTCTTTATTTAAAGTGTGACTAAACAAATAAATTTTACTTTTAAACAAAGTATTTTTATGAAAAAATGTTTTTACCCTCTTCATATGAGTAGTTGCCTTGTCATTTATGAAAATGGGTGACATCAAACAATACTATTGTGGTGGGGAAGGATAGGATTATGCCCTTAAATCAGAAACTTGGGTTTATATGCTTTTTTATATAACATAATAAATAATTAAATTGAATACTTTTGTGGTTATATATATATATTATGTTCACTACACGTATATAAAAATTACATCTATAGTCATCATTGTATAAGCTTTTTAGACTCAAATAGCGAATATGATCATTACTTATGTTCCAAAGTCCAAATAGTAGGGTAGAGAGAGAGAGAGCGGTGAGAGCTCTAATCATGATTATCATATCAAAATCAACTCCGTTACGAGTATTACAAATTAACTATCAAATCAATAATCATATATAATATATATAAAATAATACTACATGTAAAGATACACAAATAGATACAAATATATGACAACTATTTAGTAGTTGATTTTAAGTTTTACGTAGTATTTTTATTTTATTTTATTTTATTTTTTATATTTCCGATAGTCTTACACTTTACGTATATTATACACTTGACTTAGTTCCTGATGTGATCTTCCCGTTTCTATGAAGCAATAAGTTTCTATATAGAATCCTCTCTTTGATATTGATGGGTTGTTTTTGCAATCTATTTCTTATCTTTTAAGATTCTTATCTATCTCATTGTCTAAATTTAAAATCTGTTAACTATTATTTTAGAGAATTTTTTTCATTCAAAATATAATATCAGTCCTTTCTTTAGACAAATGTTTATTCGAATTGAATATGTCACTATAGAATCATTATTTACCTTTTTTTCTTTTAATTTTTTAACTAATTAATTGAATATTTGACGTTCA
>NC_029794.2:25546452-25547230 GCF_000816755.2 Arachis ipaensis | reverse complement strand
AACTCACACCAACTCTACAAACCCAAGTATTAAGTGTCTCCGTTGGAAAATCCTCAGATAATCCAACAAGAGAAATTGGTACGGAAAAAAACATAGAAGCCTCATTTGACCCACCAAATCCCTTGGGGCTCAAGGTATCCGCCGGCGAATCCATGACCGTTAGTTTAAAGCCATGGAAATTTGAGGAATCCATTTACGGCTACAGCGCCAATTTAAATTGGTTCCTTCACGATAGCATGGATGGTAAGGAGGTTTTTTCGTCCAAGCCTTCGAAATTCGCTCTGATTAACCCTAAGTCATGGTTCAAGAACCGGTACTCTAGAGCTTATAGACCGTTCACTAGGCAAGGAGGTGTTATTTTTGCTGGTGATGAATATGGAGATAAAGTGTTATGGAAAGTGGAGAAAGATGCTATTGGGAAAACTATGGAGTGGGAGATAAGGGGTTGGATTTGGTTAACTTATTGGCCTAACAAGCACAAAACTTTCTACAATGAAACTAGGAGGTTTGAGTTTGGAGAAATAGTCCATCTCCATGTTGCTTAGCTTTAGCGTATATGATTTCTTCAATTTAATTTCTATTGATTATAGAAACTAACTAGATTCACTAGTTTGGATGGGGTCAGAGTGAAACAAGTGTATTATTATCATTATTTGAAAAATGTTGTAATAAGTAGATTCCTCTATTTCAATAAATGACAAAACGTCACAATTATTATGTTAGTGTGTCCCTGTTGCCTTACAATGCATCTTTCAAACTAACAATTTTCAAGTCCATG
>NC_029794.2:25525882-25546401 GCF_000816755.2 Arachis ipaensis | reverse complement strand
GTAGTCTTACTTATATTTGAAGTTTTTGCATCAATAAAATAAAATATGTAAAACAAAAGGAAAAATACAGGAACCAATTAATTATTATAATTTTAATTTATTTTATTAAATTATAAATGAAATAATTTACATTAATTATGAGTTTTGAAAAATTAGGATTCGTGTAATAACACTGTCTATAAATAACGTCAATTACGGTCCTCGTTACATCACCAACTTCCTCCACGCATTGAGTGCATTTTGGCACTGTGCCGACGTTCTCCATTTGCTTAGCACTGCGTCGTTGCTCTTCGGTTCTCCGTTGTACGTGCCGCCATTAGCGTTGTTATTCGTGATCGTGGTGCAAGTGTTGTTTACGATTCGATCACGTCTCCGTTTCGCTGCAAGGACTATCATGTCGAGCTATTTTTACACAAAGAAGCTGTCGTCGCGGTGTAAGGCTTCCGACAGAGAGCATCGTCCATGGAGTTTTTAATTTCGAAAGGAGGATTGAATAGCGATGCACCACTATTTCGTGGTATATCTTGGTGCTTAATTGAGTGGATTTTATCTACTAAACTCATACTTATTCATAGAATTCGCATGTTTTACGTTTTTCTTCCTGATTTTGTGCTATGATTGAAAACATGTTTCTTTAGTCTTAAATTTGCTATGTTTAATCCCCTCTTATTACCATTCGATGCCTTGATATGTGTGTTATGTGTTTTCAAGGTTTATAGGGCAGGAATGACTTAGAGGATAGAAAGGAAGCATGCAAAAGTGGAAGGAATACAAGAAGCTGAAGGAACTGCTAAAGTTGTCCAACCTGACCTTCTGGTACTAAATCGATCATAACTTGAGCTACAGAGGTCCAAATGAGGCGGTTCTAGTTGCGTTGGAAAGCTAACATCCGGGGCTTCGTAACGATATATAATTTGCTATAGCTGCCCCAAAGATAGGCGAAACGCACGCGTGACCTGGCAAAAACTCAATCCGCGCGAACACGTAGACGACGCTCACGCGTGACTTTGCCGCGTGCTGAACGTACCAGAAATCGCCCTGGGCTATTTTTGACCCAGTTTTCGGCTCAGAAAACATAGATTAGAGGCTATAAAATGGGGGAATCAATCAATTCATAGAGACAACATTCATATTCACAATTTTAGGTTTTAGATGTAGTTTTCTAGAGAGAGAGGCTCTCTCTCCTCTCTCTTAGGTTTTTAGAATTAGGATCTCTCTTAGAGTATGATTATTTCTTCATTCCATGTTCAATGTTCCTTTAATTTATGTTTCTCTTCTACTTTTATTTATTCTAATGCTTTTACTTGTTAATTACTTATGTTGCCAAATTGGCTTATGAACTCTTCATGTTAGATTTGAATTTATGTTTAAATGCAATTTGAGGTATTTTAGATTTATGATTGTTTTTTTCTATTTATGATATAAATAATTTGGATTTTTCCCTTTTGGCTTTGGTGAAGTAATTTGTGACACTTGAGTTGTCAAACTCAGCAGTTGATTGAAAATTGGAATTTGCTAATTAATTTGGATCCCTCTAAAGCTAGTCTTTCCATAGGAGTTGACTAGGACTTGAGGAATCAAGTTGATTAGTCCACTTGACTTTCCTTTATTTAGTAAGGGTTAACTAAGTGGGAGCAATACCAATTCTCATCACACCTGATAAGGATAACTAGGATGTAATTTCCAGTTCTCATACCTTGCCAAGAGTTTTTCTAATTATTAATTTATTTTTCTTGTCATTTAAATTACTTGTTCTTTATTCCAAAAACCCAAAATTATACCTTTTCCATAACCAATAATAAATCATACTTCCCTGCAATTCCTTGAGAGACGACATGAGGTTTAAAATACTTCGGTTATAAATTTTATTGGGTTTTGTTACTTGTGACAACCAAATTTTTGTATGAAAGGAATTCTTGTCGGTCTAGAAGCTATACTTACAACAGAAATTTATTTGTGAAAATTCTAGATTGCGCGCGAGAGTTCCGCTCGTCAAAATGGCGCCGTTGCCGGGGAATTGCAAACGTGTGCCTTATTATTGGTTATTGTAAATAATTTTTCTTTTTTGTTTCTTTGTTAGTATTTTTAGTTTTAGGAGTTTATTTTTATTAATTTTTTATTAGCTTTTATTTTTAATTTTTATTAGCTACTATGAGTTCTCACCACTCTGGCTTTAAGTTTGGTTCCAATGTTGTTGTAAGGAATGGAAGCTATAACAGGAACATGCATCAAGGTCAAAACAATCAAAGATGGAAGGAGCCACGAGGATCTGATCAACCCTTTTGGCAACAACACCTTCCAAGGTACCATGGACAACGACCATCTTACAATGCATGCCAAGACAATAGTTATGGTCGACCTTTTCATGACAACCAACCTCCACCAATTTACTATGGTCGAGAGCCATTCCGAGGTGCGTACCAAGATGATAGATATGGTGGACCCCCTTGTAGTTACCAACAAGCCCCACCATATGCCAATGAACCACCTCCTCAACATAGCTTTGAACCACCATACTCACAAGCCACCTACAACCATTCACCTCCATATGAATCTAACCCTTGTCCACCCCAATTCCAATCCAATTACCTCCAAGAACCACCACTTCCATATGCACCATGTCCATATCCATCGACCCAAGAATCACAGGCTCGCCTCAAGGAAACAGTAGATCAATTTTATGCAACCCTTCATCAACTGGAACAAGTGATAAATCAATTAGTTTCCCGACGTTCGGACACTCAAGGAACCCCATGACTTCATGTGGAGAATCTAATGAAGAACGTAGCATGAAGGAGACACTAGAAACTCCGGTGGACAGTGAGCAACATGACTTTGTATTGGAACAATTGGAGAAAGCCGTAATCGTTAAAGAGGAAGAAGTGGTTGAAGACATGGGAGATGCAGAACCTCCATGGAAAAGTCCAGTCATAGAACCTCCTTCCAAGACGTTTGAATTTGATGTTGAAGAGGGTGTACAACCTCCAAGGCATATCATGGTTTGAAGACTTTGAAGAGATTGATCAAGAGATGGATTCGAGCATTGATGAAGCCTTACCTACAATTGAATCCTCTCCCATTGGACTAGACATGGAGATTAAATAAGAAGAAGCACAACCTCCCATGCCCTTGGTAAGTAATGAAGAAGAGTTGAATTGGAAGAAAGCTACCAAGAGGAAGAGGTTGAAATTGAAGAAGTTTGCAAAGAAGTGGAAGTTGTCAAAGAGCACAATGGAGTGGAGCTTGAAATCACCTTGCCAAAGTTGTTGGAGACCTCTCCACCTAAGTCACCATCATCCTTCACAACATTCAAGTGGGTAAAATTCATATCCCTTAGCTTTCTCATTCCACTTGAATATGGTTTACTTGAGACAGATTGTCAACTTAGAGCTCTTTGTAGCGTTAAGAGTAAGAGGAAGATGGTTAGTGGTTGGCAACATAATCCTAGATTCATTGTGGTAGGAAGCTCACGGCTGAATTATCATGGTTGAAAGAATACTAAATTGTATGGGTCTAGGAAGCTGTTTGGAAGCCTTAGTGAGAATTCAGATTGCTTACCACTCGAATGGAATCATCATGATCAATTTGAAGACGGGTGTAGAATCAAGATTTGGGATCCGGAAATATATGAGGATCAATTTTGGGAGCTTAAAGCTTATGAAGAACTCCATCAAAGCTTGAGGAATTTACTTGGTATTGATAGAGCTTATTGGAAGTCCAAGCATTGGTGGAAATTTCAAGACGAGTTCAAGCACAAGCCACTATAACAAGGGGCTCACCAAATGTCCAACTTAAGGATTTTAACTAAAAGTGCTAGGTGGGAGACAACCCACCATGGTATGATCATTCTTTTTCAGTCTTAGTTTTATTTTACTTTGTTTTATTCTTAGTTTTATTTTATTCTATTTTTCTTAGTGTTCATGCATATAGTCTGCATTTGCATCTGCATTCTGCATAAAAAAAATTTCGCACGCGACGTGGAGCGTCGCTAACGCGTCCGTGTCAGATGTGCTTTCAAAATAAAGAAGAAAAGAAGCAGAGAGTCACGCGGGAGCGTGGCTGGAGGCGTGCCTTAGGCACAAACACGCCCACGCGAACGCATCCCTGACGCGTTCGCGTCACTTTAAAAAATTAGCCTCCCACGCGTGCCCTGCGAAATCGACGTAAAGGGGTGTATGGCAGAGAGTTATGATGGAGTGGGGCTGGAATGGTGTTGGAAGCACAAGCCCTATCACGCGTACGCGTCACTCACGCGTACGCATCATTTGAAAATAGCGCCAACCACGCGAACCCTATGTGCTAGATTGAGGTATATTTGATCATTTTGTTGAGATAGTATTGTTGATTCATATATGTTGTTTTTGTTTGTGTTATTACTTTTTCAGGATGTTTTTTACCTTCAGACAGATAATGATTATGATGCATCTGGAAAGAAAGGATTCGATGATGCTACTATTTGAAATGCATCGGATGGTGGCAGATTCATGTCCCTGTTGAACTCTTTTGGGCATAGGTAATAATTCTTTCATAGGGTTGTACATGTTTTTAGTGTCGGTGGTTTCCCCTATATAGCTGGATACCGTTGTTTGTTTGACACACATGCATTCGATGTGCCTTTTTTTGCTTTGTCATTTACATGGATTATGTTAAGAAACCTTCATTTGGTATGAAAAACAAACATAATAATGCCTAGGAATAATTAAGAAAAGAAAAGACATTCACTTCTTAATGAAATAGAGACATCGGCAACTACTAAACACAGGTAAACTCAAAAAATATATGTAGAAACATCCATTTAGAAAGTAAAAGAAACATCCTATTGCCTATTAGAAGCAACATCCATATAGACATTGGCATAAAGAAACCGGTGCCTAAACAAAGCAACCTGCCGAGTAGTAATTACATAAAAAGGTCATGCAATGCTTAAAGAAATAAAGACATCCACAACTACAATACAAGAAAGCTGGTAAAACATATAAAGAAACTTCCATTTCGTATGAAAACGAAACATGTTACTGCTTTATAGAACGAAAATCCACTTATATCTTGTCAAAAATAATTAGTTACTCACACCAAGAAACTTGCCGAGGAATAACAGGTGAACTCGAAAAATATATGTAGAAACATTCAATTATTAAGGAAAAAAAAACATCCTGATGCCTATCAGAAACAATATCTATGTAGATATTGGCATAAAGAAATCGGTGCTTGCACAAAAAAAACCTGTTGAAAGATTGATTGCATAAAAAGGTCATGCAATGCTTAAAGAAATAGAGACATCCACAATTGCAACACTAGAAAACTAGGAAAACATATAAAGAAAATTTCATTTAGTATAAAGACAAAATATGATGCTGCTTAACAGAACGAAAATCCACTTATATCTTGGTAAAAATAATCAGGTACACGCACCAAGAAACCTGCCAAGTAATATTTAAGAAGAAAAAAGACATTCACTTTTCAAAGAAACGGAGACATCCGCAACTACTTAACACAGGTAAACTCGGAAAATTATGCAGAAACATCCATTTAATTAGAAAACGAAACATCCTAATGCCTACCAGAAGCAACATCTATGTAGATATTGGCATATCAAAACAGGTGCCTACACAAAAGAAACCTGCCGAGTAGATTGATTACGTAAAAAGGCCATGAAATATTTAAAGATACGGAGAAATCAACAATTGCAACACTAGAAAACTAGGAAAAGATATAAAAAAAACTTCCATTTAGTATGCAAACCAAACATGCTGCTGCTTAACAGAACGAAAATTCACTTATATCTTGGCAAAAATAATCAGGTGCACAGAAATATGCCAAGGAATATTTAAGGGGAAAAGACATTCACTTCTTAGAGAAATGGAGACATTTGCAACTGCTTATCACGGAAAAATTCGAAAAATGTATAAGAAACATCCATTTAGTAAGCAAAAGAACCATAGTGCTGCTCAACAAAGGCAACATCCACATAGAATTTTCCAAAAAGAATCAACTACCTCTGCAAAACATGTTGTGTATGGCTTACAAATGAAAAAATTGTAAAGCCTAAAGCGACTTACAGACTTCCACAATTCCAACTCAAGGAAGCTATTGAAATAGTATGACAAGTGTCTCAAATGGTTACAGCATCACATGTGTACGTTTTGATGATTTTTTTATAGGCATCTTTCTTCTGCTGTTGTCTATCCCTTGCTTGGATTTTTCGTAGGTAAACTCACACACTCCAACATGGTCTTCGTGCTCAGTGCCGTGAAGGGGATTCTCACCTCCTTATATTTGTTTCTGGGCTAGTTACGGCGTATAGGATGGTTGTCCAACGCCTCTAGAGCTTGTCAATAAGTGAATTATTAGGACCCAAAACTATTTCGAGCATAATTTCCTTTTGTAACTCCTTCATGATGTCCTGAATGGCAAAATCAGTTGTGAGCGAGAGATTTTGAAGTAATTAGTTCGAAAGACGTGAAAATTAATTGTAATAGGTATTTTAAATTCACCTCATCCCAAAATAGCAGATCTTTGTCTTCATTCCTGTACTCGATAAATTTTATCACGTAGACCCCACAATCATAGCTACATGAATGGAAATATTAGCTTTTACCACGAGACTAAATAGCGATATCAAGTGAATTACAAGTAAGATTATTGATAAGCTTTGATGCAATTCACTGGTTTGGTTGTTTGGGGACGCTGGCATATGAACAAGGCAGGTCATTCTCCGTGGGCTTGTATGCGGGTATTGACATTTTAGCGACGTCTTCAATAAGTCTCCCTTTAAAAGCATGTATAGTTGGATTACTATTGTATGCTACAAGTTTAACGTTTGAGGATGTCTTTGTGGTATGTGGGTCTTATATTCTTACCACATAAGCATCTATTTTCAATTGTTCATCATCATGCCCTTCAGAATATAGGCTATCTAGTACCAACAGCCTTTTTCGAGCAACCTCAAAGGCATACAACCACCAATGACCATGAAGATAGACGAAAAAAACCGCTGTGATGAAAACACATGTATCAAAGCATGCAGGATATGATACCTCCCAATTCGAAATTAAGACATCGCCTCAGATGAACCAGTAACATGCAAGGATCAATTTAATTCATATAATCAAACATCTAAATAAGATAAATGAAACATACAGTTTTTAGTCATCTAACATATTGACTTATCCATTGTTTTCTGGGAGCTTCTACCTTATCGAAATGAGGACCCAAAATCACATAACTCAGAGTTGAGACCTCCCTGAAAGAATCCAGGTTTCTCTTTTGTATAACCATTTCCTGTTAAAACAACACTATTTACTATGTATACCAAAATCCCTGGAGAAACACAATAAAAGTCACACTTAAATCGTGATGATACCAAGTCGTTTCAAGTGTAACACATCCATTGAATAATCTACATGGTCAATTTTTATTTTTTAAGGTCACATTTTTAAGAGATAACATATTTTAAAAATTGCACTCATTCTAGTGCATTGTTAGCCTGTTTTACTTACGTTTTTGTTGACCCAGCGATGGACTTGCAGTGTGCACATGTCCTCCCTGAGTAGTACTAGATGTGGCCTACCTTCATACGACGCCACGGCCTGCTCTTTGCCCATTGATGCATTGACAGCCCATTGCATAACTTGTTGCTCATCTTCCTCATCGAGCTTTCGACCCTTTAGCAATGGATACACCAATATAAGAGTGTACTGCATAGGGGTCTTTACCATCCGAGTCATTCCCGGGGAGATGCGGAGGCTTTGTAGACTAGGTGTCCGGCAAGACGGAATACTCGACATCACAGTCTGTAGGGGCTTTGTGTATTGAAGTTGTTCAAGGTATTCCCATATTTTTTCTCTCTCCAAGTCTCGCATCGACAAGAAATCAACTGATGTTAGACAAAGGAACACTTTGTATTTAAAAATTTAATAATGTCTTATTATGAGCAAAATAGCCACAGGAAACAGAGATTTGCAGGGGGAACTTGCCCATCAAATTCTCATTCTACATGTTGCACCATTGCTATTGAAGGTGTGCATGGATCAGGAACTTTGGAGTCGGTTGATTTCTGAGGTGTTTTTTCCTGATTGAGGTTCCCATTGGCGGACTCCATTTTTGTATTTTGTGGGTCCACTAGTTGTTGAAACATTTGGTGAATCCTCTTAGCAAGAGGATCATTTTTCTCGTCGTACCTCTGGGCTCAGTGGGGCAGCTTTCTTCGTAGATGGTTTTGTGTTGGACTTATGTGTTTGGTCTCTTGTAATTCCCGCCTTTCTCTTGGTAGTGCCTAAGCTTATTTGTTTTATTCACATCAAAGATGTAATTTAAAAAAGCATCCAATTGGGATGAAAAAGATAATCCGAATAGGACTAAGCTTACAAAGAATTGAATCCATACATAAAAAGAAACATATACTCACTTTCAGGGACACTTTCGATCTCTCCGTGCATAATGACCATTTTTATTTAGAGGTGGCTTTGTTGTGCATTTACGTGGTTGTATTTCCATTGATTCTTGCTTGCTCTCTCTAGAGGCGGAGCTTGCATGTTTGTAAACATAATATTAATCACAAAAACACTAAGGCAGTTAATTACAGGGAAGGACCAACAATGCAACCAGACTAAACACCCAATTTGTACTGCGAGTAAAGAAATATTGGTACAATTAGAGAACCACAGTGATCGTACACCATAAATCACCCATAATAAGATGGCATCATACTCTTAACACATTCACACTTAAATATGTGCTTACACTTGGAGCATCTAAAGCTTTTCCTTTGTGCTTCGACTGTGTTTTTTTGGAAGTTTTTTCTTGCAGCCTGAGGTGATCATCCTTTTAGGTCTTTACTTTCTTCCTCTCTTTTTGTGAGGCACCCCTGATTTAAGACATGCTACGAATCAGGTAAATTAAAATCTAACTTATAAGTATCCCTGACACACAACAAAAAAAAAACATCTGACTTATAAGTAAGAAGTAAGATCCGATTTTTTTCTAAAAGAAAAATCCATTACTAGCCTAGCATAAAAATCAAAGTATCCAGAAAAAACTATCTCGAATATCAGTTATATTAACACCATTTATAAGATACATATGGCAAAGAGAGTTAAACACCGAAATCATGTACAGTCCATCGTAAACAAACACTTGCATAAATGAGTACCGTGGAAAAGATATATGTCACCTTCATTTCAAGTTTTTCGGCAGTTCTTGCAGCAAGCCATGGCTCTAGCTCATCATAGTTATCCAGTTGACCATGTTTTAGCTGCTAAAAGTACAGTACATAGACAAAAGACTATGCTCTGCAATATAAATGACATGCTTAGTTTACTAATACTCTTTCAATCCAACCTACCAATATAACAAACATGTAGCCTTCACAGGTTTTGTTCATTTTGAGAATATATTTCTGAACTGTCGTGTCCAATCACATTAGAGTATGCAACGACCAAGTGAATCTCCTAGGATCAGAAACATCCAGAATGGGATAAATGTGCCATGGCAAAATTACCTGTTGTGTTGTTGGGGCACAAAAACATCTTCAGTACCATTAGTATAAAATATCTTCTAAACTTTATCCTGTCTGATTCCGTTTCCATAGGACAGCTGTATACAAAATTTGGAGCTCAATGGTTATTCTTCTATGGAACTACCTTTTGATGGCCACGTGCGCCAAATTTTTGTCGTCCAGAGATGAGAATTCATTGCCTACAACATGTCCGTGTGTAAGTCGAACATAAATTAGATATAAACAATGTTATTTGAATGAATAGTCCCATGGCACGCTAATTAATTTAGAAAAAGGAACTCACCGCCGAAAGGAATACTGAAAACCCACCCGATTAACTCGGCATTGAGGTGGATGTTGCCAACGTCGAATATTAAGGTTCTTGTCCTAAAATTGTACGATTCAGCCAGATGAATCATAATGTCTTGCTTTACATCCCTAAATGGAATATGCTTCAAGTATCCGAAGCCAATTTCCTCTATCTCCACAAGCTTCGCAACCGCGTTGTTTTTAGTAAGCTAGCTCATCATATCATGAATCTATCTGGGCGAGTATCATGACTCTAATAATTTCTGTCAATAGCAAAAGTAGTTATAAGTCACAAATAGGATCATGTGGAAGTACACGTCGATAATGGTAAATAGCATATTACCTTTTTTCCCATCTCGCTTAGCTTTTTAGCAACACAAATGAGGTGGTTTTATAATTGGTAAATATCTGCTTTTGGGTAGTTATTCACATAAGGAAAAGTTACGATATAATAACATTGAATTTAGAGAACAACATACAGCAATTCAACAAAATTTAATCACCTCTACAACACAACTAGTTGAACAATAGAAGATATAAAGCATGTAAATCATAGTTGTGTTCCAAAATTTAATATAAGAAAAAATTACATGAGAAACTTAAATCTCTTCTATGATTTATGGTTCCACATAAAATACGATTTTAAACCACATTTTAATTAAGTAAAACCACCATTTATATTTACATATATTGCATCTTTTTTAATTCATATTCACAGTTGTTTGAAAGAAAACATCCCAAAACACTCACTTAGTTAGTAGTCATGATAGAGAATATGTTTGTATTAAGGAATTTGCCATGATATGCTTATTTATATTAAGGTATCTTTACCTATTATTTAAATAAAGGTACTCTTAAAATTTGATGGTAAATTTTTTAAAGTTTATAAATAATTTTAAAAATAACATTACTAGCTAGAATGTTGGTTGTTAGTATAATATTTAGAATATTTTCAGCCATTATAGAAAAATTGCAAATTATCATCAAATATTTTATATGTAAAAATATGACAAAAAGTAATTTTACCGTCAGATTGTATCCATCAAAAAAATTCTCGACAGGGAATTTTTGAGTTGCAACGATAAAATTTTAGATATTATTGTTGGATTAGTTCGACGCAAAGAGTCTCAATTTCGACGAAAATATGTTGATACTATCTTTAAATATTTCTAACACAAAATCCAACAGTAATAATTGAAAAAGTTTAAATATTTAAAATAAATATTAATTGTTACCGTCGAATACTTCCCATGTCAAATCTAATGTTAATAAAAAAGTCAAGAGTAAATAATTATTTTTGATCATGAAAGATTTGGATATTGATATTTCTATCCATGAAAGATGAAAATTAAAGTTATACCCATGAAAGATGGGCTTTTGCAGGCAAAATTATCTGAACCCTAAAAAGTTAAATAAAATTGTCAAATTACCCTCTAATATAATCTACTTTCAATTTTTAATTTTATTCCACATCACTACTCTCCTAATTCCAAACTCTACCATTATTACCACCATTACCACCTCAACTACTTTTGCTCCTCCATGTTCTAGGTCACTGGCATTATCGCTGGAACTGCTGGTTACGTCAATATCACCAACCTCAAGGGCAGCAAAGTAGGCTTTGCCTCCAAAGACAACGACGGACTCCACTCTTTCTACATTAAGTTCGTCCAAGAATTTCCTACATCTCCATCCTCAAAACCAGTAGCACATTGAGCTCCGCCGAAGCAGAAGCACCACTGCTGCCCCCAGCCAAATCAACATCATCAACATCTTGTCCAAGCAAGGTTGCAAGTCATTCGCAAACTTGCTCAGACCTTCAAAGGCTCTTACAACTTTTTAGGACAGCGTGGACGGTGGCTTGACCCTGTTCTGCCCCACAGACACTATCGTGAGCGGTTTTATGCCCAAGTACAAGAACCTCACGAACACGCAGAAGATATCGTTGCTACTGTACCACGGAGTTCTGGTATACTAGTCGATGCAGATGCTGAAGTCAAACAACGGGGTCATAAACACTTTGGCGACGGAAGGAGCGAACAAGTTCAACTTCACGGTGTAGAATGATAGGGAAGATGTGAAGCCTGAGACGAAGGTTGATACAGCGAGCATAGTGACACGGATTGACAGGACCCCTTTGTTGCGAATAAAATTAACAAGGTTCTGATGCTGATGGAGCTCTTCAAGGTGATGATGGTGATAGTGGCAGTGATGATGGTAGTTGGGAATGAGAGTGGTGGTAGGGTTTGGAATTGAGGATGTGGAGTAAAATTAGAAGTTAGAGTTAGATTATATTAGAGGGTTATTTGAAAATTTTATTTAAGTTTTTAGGGTTTAGATAATTTTGTTTGTAAAAGTTCATCTTTTATGGATATAACTTTAATTTCTATCTTTCATGGATAAAAATGTTAACGTCCAAATCTTTTATGGTTAGAAATGACTATTTACTCAAAAGTTATTTATTAAAAATTCAAAACTATTGAACTATAATATATATTGATAATCCTGTAATCAAAATTAGTTTTTAAATCACAATTGAAGAAACATGAAATTTAATAGTTTTTTATTAAAATATTAAATTAAAAGGCTAATGATGGTTATCAGTGGCTAAGAGAAGGCAGGTTGAATCTTGGGCACCCTTTCCAGCTTTGCAAGAACCTTTATTTTTTGCTGTGAAATGCAGGAGATAATTTGCTTTCTGTTTCCTTATGTGAGAGAAGTAGGAACACAATTATCTTTGTGGACAGATAAGGTGAGATGTAGAAGAATTAAAAAAGTAGGAGACTCTTTTGTTTTTGTCTCCTAATATGTAGAATTAGAAATAGAGAGAGAAGAATAGAGGGTGACACACAGATGCATCCTGGTTCAGCTACTTAGTGTAATGTAGCCAACATCCAATCTCTATCACAATAATGATGGAATTTCACTATCTTTTCAATAGATTACATACACCAATTCTCCCTAGGATCTACCTAATCCTATATGGGACAAGTCCAGATTCTTACCTAACCTGAACTTGACTAGGACTCACCCTAGCTTTCAACAGCAAAGTGCTAACCCAACTTGCAAGGAAATCCTCTCAGGATCATGACACAAAACAGAAATACTAACAAAGAATTTCTGAGATAACTTAGGCTTTTTCTCCAAGTCTAGCTCATTGCCATTTTCTACTCATTGGCTTTTTCTTACAAACCTCACCCTATTTGCCTTTTTTCCAATAAAACTCAGATAGACTAAACTGAGAAAAAGAATTACAAAATAGAAACTATTCCGAGGGTTACCTGAAACTGGAGGTCGATCTCGGATGAGATCTTCCGTACTGGTCGGAGATGACGTGTCCGGCTGGCTGGTGGCGGCCGGAGCTGTTGTGTCCGACTTATTGGACTTGCTGCACTGCTGATCGTTGGCCACCGGAAGGTGGGGGGTACCTGCAAGAGACTCCGATGCTTAAGTTAGCACGGGTATTAAGCAGGTTTTATGTTGAATCAGAGTATGAGTTATACCTGGGTGCTCTAGTGTATTTATAGTAGTGTGGGCTGACCTTTCTGATAAGATAAGTTAGTTATCTTATCTTATCTTTATCTTGAGTGAAGTCAGCTTATCTTTAAGGGAACCGCCTTTATCTCTGTAGGCTTGAACTGCCTTTGGATTTGGGTTGTGTTCCTCCATTTGGGCCCTTTACTGGGCTCTCCTGTCGATTTGGCCGATCTCTTTAAGAAGAGGTCGGATAGTCGAACCTGAAGAGGTTAGTCGTTTTGCCACCAATCATCCTGGGTCGGACAGTTCGACCCAGGGTATGAACAGTGCCCCTGCTTGAGCTTGGTCTTCTTTTTGAGGTCGAGTTCTTGACTTCGGTCCTTCTCTAATGAAGCCGAACTCAAGCATTTTGTCGATTTCCTTTGTAGAAGCTTTTGAATGTAGAACGTTTTTCCTCTAAAAGCGCGCGCTTTTATATCGGCACTGTTTTGGGAATGCAAGCGGTTTTAATATCCGCATTTAATTGGCATTTAATTGCCCCGTTTCCCCTAACTTCTCTATTTTTTTGAATTTTGCACTCAGGAAAACGGTTTCTCTCCTTCGCCCTTTTCGTAACTTC
Source organism: Arachis ipaensis (assembly GCF_000816755.2). Lineage (NCBI taxonomy): Eukaryota > Viridiplantae > Streptophyta > Magnoliopsida > Fabales > Fabaceae > Arachis > Arachis ipaensis. The sequence goes on along the minus strand of NC_029794.2, from coordinate 25,532,500 downwards.
TTCACATTTCTTCTTTCACTCTCTCGCTTTCTGTCTTTCGCTTGCGCTTCTGCTTTCGTCGCTTGGCATTTTTTCTGGGCAGCCTTTGTCTCTGTACTTCCACCCTTCCTCGCAGCTTCTTCCGTCTCCAGGTTAGTCCCATTTCGTATTTTCCTCGTTTGTTTTTGTCTTTGCGATGGGGTTTTCCTTTTGATCTTCTTTTTGAAGAAAGTTTGGATCTTTCCGTTTTTTATCATGCTTGACTTGTTGCATGCTCTGGAATTTCTTTGTTTTTTGGTGCAAATCTTTTTCTTGTTGCTTGAATCTTTTTCTTTTGCATGTTGCCGCCGTTTCTGTTTGTGCCTTGGCTGATGATTTTTTGCTTGATTTCAAAAGAAAGTTTGCGCCTTTGCTGCTTGGTCTTTTTTGACATTTCTGATATACTGTAGAAGTAGTGTTTTTTGCTGGTAAACTATAGGAGTGTGGTCCTTTGCGTTTTTGCTTCCTTTGTTTTCTTTCTGGATTTTGTTTTGACGAGTGCTGGGATGTAAGCCGTAGAAATAACTTGAAAACCTTGCTTGTTTACTGCCTCCAAGGGATGCCCCAAGACCTTTGTCTTGAGTCTTGGGGTTTTTCCTTTTTGTTTATCCACCCGTCGAGATGTTTTGCCCTCTGTCCGAGATGTTTTTGTGTAATCTATTCTTCCTTTCTTTTTGTAGGATTTAGTTAACCTCATGTCTTCCCGAAATAACGTAACAGAAATGCCTTCCCAGGTTCCCGCGGGTATGGCTGATTGGGTGGACTCCATGGTTCTTATGTGTGTCTTGCTGGTTGATTCCGAATTTTGTACTCAGCTTAGGCAGTTTCACAGTGTCTGTAGTAATTCTGGTGATGAGAAGAATTATGAACTTGTCCCTCCCTCTTCTGACGAGAGAGTCTGTTTTTCGACTCGAGTTGTTGACAATCGCCCCTTCTTTTATGCTTACGATTTTTTCTTTGGTCAACTGGGTATTACTTTTCCTTTTACTCCATTTGAAACCGACTTGTTATGGTCTTGTAATGTTGCCCTTTCTCAACTTCACCCCAACTCCTGGGGTTTTATAAAAATTTTCCAGTTGCTGTGTGACGGTTTTGGTATTCCTGCTTCCCAATCTCTCTTTTTCTATTTGTTTGTTTTGACTAAGCCTGGTGTGGTAAAAAAGAAGCCAGCTTGGGTCTCCTTTCGTTCTACCTAAGGAAAGAAAGTTTTTTCCATGTTTGACGAGTCATTCCGTGACTTTAAGAACTACTTTTTCAAGATCTGAGCTGTTGAAGGAGCTCGACCCTTTTTTCTGGATGAAAACGACGAACCTGCCTTTCCCTTAGAATGGCAAAAAGACGTGAGGGTCTCCCGGTATTCGTGGGAGATATTGGATGAGGCTGAGCGGGCTTTTGTGACTATCTTGGAAGAATGCTGGGGTCAACCTCCCCATCTTGACACAAAGAAATTCCTAACCAATCCTTCTCTTCTTCAATCTGAACTGGGTATCTTGTGTTTCTTTTATGATTTTGTTTATATGGCTTGTAGCTGTCTTTTCTGACTTGTCTGACTTGTAGCTGAGTTTTCTATTTTGTTTTGCAGAGGCAATGAAGAATAATGAATCCATGAAAGCTTATAAGAGGGTGCAGAGGGCGACTACTGCCAGAAATGCTGCTGCCCAGGCGGCTGGGGAAGGATCTTCCCAAGCCATCGGTGCAGAGTTCTGCCGGGGTGAAGAAGGTGATCCCTACTCCCCGAGTTCGTTTGGCAGATCCTCACGTCACCTCTGCTGCCCCTTCTGTTGCTCCTCCCAATAAAAACCAAAAGACTGCTGAGCCTTTTGACCTTGATGCTCCTGATTTTAATGCTATTGAATTCGTGGATTAACAAATCGGCCCCTACGGTGCTCTTTCCATGGATGATGTGTCCATCCTTCATCACTTGGATTTTATGGCTCGAAATCATGTTAAGATGGCGTACATGTCGGCTGCCATATATCGGACTGCTCAGAATCTCCCTCTCCATGCTACCAAGGCATTTATGGAAGAGGCGAAACAAGAATTCGACCGGATGAAGGGATTGAAGGAGGAGCTTGAGGTGAAGGTGGCTAAGCTGGAAAAAGACTTGGAGAACGAGAAGGCGAGTTCTGAAGCGCTGGCTGCTTCTTTGAGGTTGGCTGAAGACGCAGCCTTGATGCATAAGGATAGTTATGTTACATCCTATAGGGAGGGGAGGCGCCTGAGAGAGGAGCTTGACAATGCCCGGAAAGACTATGCTGAGCTCCAAGGTCATCTCGTTGGCAGCGTGACTGCTGCTTATGAGAACTTGAGAGAACAAGTTCGAATCATTGCTCCCGAGGCCGATCTTACCCTCTTTAGCTTGGATAATATTGTCAGGGATGGCAAGATTGTCCCTGATGATGAGGGTGATGATGATGAGGTGGTTCCTCCCCCTGTGTTTTCTACCAAGGTGCCGACTTCTTCCGCTCCTCCAGTTGGGCCCGAGTTGGATTGCCAGATCCTGAACCAGGAGGATGGTACTGTAGATGCGGTGCCGATTCAGACTCGCCCCCCCTCTCCTTGTTCTGACGCAGTCAAGAAGGCTCCTGATGCTGCCGAGAAGGCTTCTGATGCTTATTGATCTTTTTCTTTAAAGTAGTTGGCTCGGCTTGTGGGCGTTTGGAAACTTTTTATTTGATTGCTGACATTTCTTAGTTGCTTTTCTAGCAACTTTTTATTTTTGAAAAATAAACAATTAGCTTGCCGTCTTTTGGATAGTAAGTGTTGGTGGCCTTTCGAGGCCTTATGACTCTGTAAAGAACAGGTTTTTTGGCCAGGCTTCCTTCTGCCAATGCTGACATCTTGCAGCCCGACCTCCTTGGGTTTTTGTTTTGACCTTTGTCAGGTCTCTTTCAGGTATTACTTTTATAACTTGTTTGTAGGAGATCAACTTTGTTAGGTCGACCTTTTTCCAGGTTATTTTCGTAATCCTCTTCTTTGGACCTTTGTTAGGTCTCTTTCAGGGATTACTTTCAGTAGTAGGAGTCCGACTTGGTTATATCGGTCTCCTTTAAGTTATTTGTAGTCCTCTTTCTTGGATCTTTGTCAGATCTCTTTCAGGGCTTACTTTTTATAACTTTCTAGTAGTAGGAGTCCGACTTCATTATATCGGTCTCCTTTCAGTTATTTTTGTAATCCTCTTTCTGGGATCTTTGTCAGATCTCTTTCAGGGCTTACTTTTTATAACTTTCTAGTAGTAGGAGTCCGACTTCATTATATCGGTCTCCTTTAAGTTATTTTTGTAATCCTCTTTCTTGGATCTTTGTCAGATCTCTTTCAGGGATTACTTTTTATAACTTTCTAGTAGTAGGAGTCCGACTTCATTATATCGGTCTCCTTTAAGTTATTTGTAGTCCTCTTTCTTGGATCTTTGTCAGATCTCTTTCAGGGACTACTTTGATAACTTTCCATTTTGGGCTGACTTTGTCATGTCGAGCCCTTATAAGTTAAAGTAATCCTCTTTAATAGGGTTGGCCAGACCTCTTTCCAGGGTTTACTTATAACTTGGGTTGACTTGGTCCGACTTCTCAACGTCGGCCAGTCTTTAAGTTATTATTTTAGCAATCCGTAAGACCTCGTCAGGTTCTTTTTTAGATCACTTTCGATAACTTCTTACATTATTCTGTGTTCATCTTTGCCGATTTGTAGAAAGTGGTTGTCATCTCTAGACCGTCCTTTGGGTGAATCGCGTTTTCACCTTTATCGGACGGTTGTCTTTGTCGTGATCGTGCAGTGAAATTGTTTTTCACTTTCTGCCGATCTGTTGCTTTATAATCAGACGATGAATGCTTCAGATTAATGTGTCTTGAAATCTTTGTAGTGTATCTAAAATATATTTTATTTAAAGGAAAAGTGCAAATATATACATATGGGATTGTCTGAGTCTCAACTTGGTGCCTCGTTAAAAAACCTTTTCAAGAAAAAGAGTGCATCCAATGATGAGGTCTTTTATCTTTTCTAACTGTAGTACCTTCTGAGGTTGCAGTCGTGCCATGACCTGGGAAGCTCTCATCCATCGAGTTCAGACAGTCTGTAGTAGCCCTTTCCAAGTACTTCTACAACTCGGTAGGGTCCTTTCCAGTTTGCTGCCAGCTTTCCCTCTCCTGGTCGAGTTGTTCCGATATCATTTCGGATTAGGATGAGATCATTTTCTATGAAACTTCTCGGCACTACCTTTTGATTATATCTGGAAGCCATTCAGCGTTTTAGAGCTTCTTCCCTGATCCGAGCTCTTTCTTGGATTTCGGGTAACAAGTCGAGCTCTTCTCTCTGAAGTTGGAAGTTTGCTTCCTCATTGTAGTGAACTATTCTGGGCGACCCTTCCTCAATCTCTATTGGAATCATCGTCTCTATTCCGTATGCTAATCGGAAGGGGGATTCCTTCGTGGTGGAATGTGGCGTTGTTCGATATGCCCACAGGACCTGTAGGAGCTCTTCTGCCCAGGCTCCCTTTGCATCTTGTAATCTCCGTTTTAATCCGGCCAATATGACTTTGTTAGCAGCTTCGGCCTGCCCATTGGCTTGTGGATGTTCGACGGAGGTGTACTGGTGCTTTATATTCAAGTCGGCTACTAGTTTTCTGAAGCCAGCATCTGTGAATTGGGTGCCATTGTCTGTGGTTATTGAATATGGAACCCCGAATCTTGTGACAATGTTTCGATATAAGAATTTTCGGCTTCTTTGAGCGGTGGCATTGGCTAGGGGCTCTGCCTCGATCCACTTTGTAAAGTAATCTACTCCCACTATGAGAAATTTAACTTGTCCTGATCCCTGTGGGAAGGGGCCGAGAAGATCGAGTCCCCATTTTGCAAACGGCCAAGGCGAAGTCATGCTGATGAGCTCTTCTGGCGGGGCGATGTGAAAGTTGGCATGTTTTTGACATGGTGGACATGTCTTTACAAATTCTGTGGCTTCTTTCTGTAGAGTTGGCCAATAAAATCCCGCTCGGAGTACTTTTTTGGCGAGAGCTCGTGCTCCGAGATGATTGCCACAAATGCCGCCGTGTATTTCTTCTAGCACTTCCCTTGTGTTGGAGGTCAGCACGCATTTTAGTAAAGGTATTGAGATTCCTCTTTTATACAGGATGTTGTTTATGATGGTGTAGTACTATGCCTCCCTTTTTAACTTCTTTGCCTCCTTTTCTTCTGCGGGGAGTGTTCCTTCTTTGAGGTAGTTGATTATGGGGGTCATCCATCCTTGGTCCTGACTTGTTATGGCCAGGACTTTTTCCTCTTCCAAGATTGACGGGTTTTGCAACATTTCCTGGATGAGGCTTCTATTGTTGCCCCCTGGTTTGGTGCTGGCTAGTTTTGAGAGTGCATCAGCTCGGGCATTTTGTTCGCGGGGTATGTGGCAGATCTTATATTCCCCGATTTGTCCGAGTAGTTCCTTGGTTTTATCCAAATATTTTTTCATGGTGGGGTCTTTGGCTTGGTAGCTCCCTGTTATTTGTGATGTGACCATTTGTGAATCGCTGTAAATGTTGAGTTTTTGAGCTCCGACCTCTTTAGCCAGCTTCAAACCAGCTAATAATGCTTCATACTCCGCTTGGTTATTGGAGGCCGGGAACCCGAACTTGAGGGAGAGCTCAACTTGGGTTCCTTGGTTGCTTTCTATTATCACGCCTGCGCCGCTTCCAGTTTTATTTGAGGAACCGTCCACGTAGAGATTCCATTCTGTGGGAGTTTCCAGTGTATCTGTGAATTCTGCGATCAAGTCGACCAGATACTGTGATTTGATGGCCGTCCGAGCTTCATATTGGAGGTCGAATTCTGACAACTCGACTGCCCATTGTAGAATTCTTCCTGCTAAATCTGTTTTCTACAATATTCCTTTTATGGGCTGGTTAGTTCTAACCTTAATGGTGTGAGCCTGGAAGTACGGGCGGAGTCGTCGAGATGTTAGGATGAGAGTGTAGGCAAATTTTTCTATTTTCTGATAGTTCAGCTCGGATCCCTGTAGTGCTTTGCTAATGAAGTAGACGGGTTGTTGCCCATTTTCGTCTTCTCTGACTAGTGCTGAGGCTATCGCCCGGCTTCCTACTGCGAGATATAATATGAGTGGTTCTCCTTCTCGTGGTCGAGATAGGATAGGTGGCCGTCCTAAGAACTCCTTGAAGTCTCGGAAAGCTTGCTCACATTCTGTCGTCCATTCGAACTATTTTCCCTTTCTTAAAGTAGCATAGAAAGGGAGAGATCTTATCGCAGCTCCTGCTAAGAATCGGGATAGGGCGGCCAATCTCCCGTTGAGTTGTTGTACTTCTTTGACACAGGTTGGGCTCTTCATGTTGAGTATAACTTGACATTTGTCTGGATTTGCTTCAATTCCCCTTTGTGTGAGCATGAAACCCAATAATTTTCCTGCTTCGACTGCGAAGGTGCATTTTGCGGGGTTGAGTCGCATGTTATGCTTCCTTATAGTGTCAAACACTTGAGCCAGGTCGGACAATAATGTATCTTCGCTTTGTGTTTTTATCAACACGTCGTCCACATAGACTTCCATGATTTTTTCGATGTGATCTGAGAAGACTTTATTCATTAGCCTTTGATAAGTAGCTCCCGC
>NC_029794.2:25524864-25525737 GCF_000816755.2 Arachis ipaensis | reverse complement strand
ACCTGGCATGTATGCGGCTTTCCATGCGAAGAGGTCGACATTATCTCGTAAGAATTGTATCAGTAATTCCTTTGAATCTCTTCTTAGGACCGTGCCGATATTAGTCGTTTTGTCTGAGGTGTCTCCAATCTGAACCTTCTCTACCTTACGTTCTGGGTGCGGACGGAGTTCTTCTCGACGCTGAGCTCCGCCAAGCTCAATTGTATGAAACTCTTCTCCTCTGCCTTTAAGGTTGAAGTTCTCGTTATAACAGCGACATGCCATCTTTTGATCTGCTTTTATCGTGGCTATCCCCTCTGCAGTTGGGAATTTCATGCATAGATGCGGAGTCGAGACTATTGCACCGAGTTGATTGAGTGTTGTCCGACCTATGAGAGCATTGTAGGCCGAACTTACGTCGACCACAATGTAGTCTATTTTGAGGGTCCTAGATTGGTTCCCTTTTCCAAAAGTAGTGTGTAGCGATACGTATCCCAGTGGTTGTATCGGAGTGTCTCCTAGTCCAAATAGATTGTTCGGGTATGCTCTAAGTTCCTTTTCGTCTAAACCGAGCTTGTCGAAGACTGTTTTGAATAAGATGTCGGCAGAACTCCCTTGGTCTACTAGTGTGCGGTGTAGATTGGCATTTGCCAGTATAATAGTGATGACCATGGGATCGTCGTGTCCTGAGATGATGCCGGATGCGTCCTCTTTAGTAAATGTTATCGCCGGGATGTCGGGTGCTTCCTCCTTTCCTTCAACATGATAAACTTCTTTGAGATATCTCTTTCGGGATGATTTGGAGATCCCACCTCCTGCGAATCCGCCGTGTATCATGTGGACGTGTCTTTCTGGTGTCCGAGGTGACCGTTCAGCTCGTCCATCATCTTCGTC
>NC_029794.2:25517784-25524809 GCF_000816755.2 Arachis ipaensis | reverse complement strand
GGAGTGTAGTTGTGGTATTTTTTGATTTTTTCACCCTGTCGATCTTCTTTCCTTTTGGAGTCCTTGTCTTTGTCTCGATAGGGGGCCCCATATTTTGAGATTTCTCCCAGCCGAGCGTTCTCTTCCATGTTGATGTATTTTTCTGCTCACTCCTGGACTTCGTCTAAGGAGGTAGGATACTTTTTTGATATAGATTGGCTGAAAGGTCCCTCTCGTAAGCCATTGATAAGCCCCATGATGGCGGCCTCTGTTGGTAAACTTTGTATGTCCATGCATGTTTTGTTGAATCTTTCCATGTAGTTGCGGAGGCTCTCCCGATCTCCTTGCTTGATCCCTAGTAAGCTGGGTGCGTGCTTGGCCTTATCTTTCTGGATGGAGAATCTGGCCAGGAACTTTTTGGCCAGGTCGTCGAAGTTTGAGATGGACTTCGGAGGTAAGTTTTCGAACCATCTGATCGCCATTTTCGTGAGAGTTGTTGGAAAAGCTTTGCAGCGAACGACATCTGAGGCATCGGTAAGGTACATTCTGCTTCTGAAATTGCTGAGATGATGGTTGGGATCTGTAGTGCCATCATACAAAACCATATCCGGGAGCTTGAAATCCTTTAGGATTTTGGTCTTCATGATTTCCCTGGTGAATGGATCCTGTTCTTTGTGTGAATTTTCCTCAGGAGTGGTCCGAGGAGCTTTTGATTTGAGGTCGGCTTCTAATTGCTGTAGTTTTTCTTCTAGTTCTCGACGTCGCCGTACGTCTCTTTGTAGATCCTTTCCAATCTCCCGTTGTTGCTGGGTTTCTTTCTCAAGTTGCTTTAAGCGATCTTGAAGTGCTTCCATGGCTCCCGGATTTGGTGAGTTTTTGTCCCCATTGGATTTCGGAGTATCCTTTAGCGTAGTGTCCGCGTCCTTGTGCGGTGTTCTGTTCTCCAGATCCGAGTCGTGGTCGTTGTCATGGCCGTCCGCCATAGTTTTGGGATGACTTTCAGGTTCCCCGGCAACGGCGCCAATGTTCCGAGGGTTACCTGAAACTGGAGGTCGATCTCGGATGAGATCTTCCGTACTGGTCGGAGATGACGTGTCCGGCTGGCTGGTGGCGGCCGGAGCTGTTGTGTCCGACTTATTGGACTTGCTGTACTGCTGATCCTTGGCCACCGGAAGGTGGGGGGTACCTGCAAGAGACTCCGATGCTTAAGTTAGCACGGGTATTAAGCAAGTTTTATGTTGAATCAGAGTATGAGTTATACCTGGGTGCTCCAGTGTATTTATAGTAGTGTGGGCTGACCTTTCTGATAAGATAAGTTAGTTATCTTATCTTATCTTATCTTTATCTTGAGTGAAGTCAGCTTATCCTTAAGGGAACCGCCTTTATCTCTGTAGGCTTGAACTGCCTTTGGATTTGGGTCGTGTTCCTCCATTTGGGCCCTTTACTGGGCTCTCCTGTCGATTTGGCTGATCTCTTTAAGAAGAGGTCGGATAGTCGGACCTGAAGAGGTTAGTCGTTTTGCCACCAATCATCCCGGGTCAGACAGTTCGACCCAGGGTATGAACAGAAACCATGAAGGAGAAGAACAAGAACAATTCAGGGAGCTATGAAAATTGAAACAAGTGTTTTTTCTCTCTTGTTCAATCCTTGGCCGTTCACCCCTATTATAGAGGAGTGAAGCTTCCAAAGTTTGAACCAAGTTCAACACTTGGGTTGTCTTCTTCTCCAACATCAGAACTAGCAGTGGCGTGGTTAGAGGTGAGAGAGAGCAGAAGCAGCGACATGCAACCTTACATTTCTCTCTCAACCTTTTTCTTTAAGCTTCTTGAATCTGGGCCATGTATCTTTTCTTTGGCCCCAAGTTTGTTTCTTGACTGTGGATTCCAAGCAGAGGACCATTGACTTCACCTTTTACATAGTTTCCCAAGTGGTGCTTGTACAGAGTTAATTTCTTCATGGTCTCTTGATGATTCACAAATGGGGAAATAAGCTTTTGAGATACTTTATTCGGATGAGATTTTACCCCTTTGTTGTAGCCCTTTAACTTTTCCTTCTTGCTTCTAAATAGAAGCTAGCTTTTCATTCTTCTTTTTGCTCTAGCTTCTAATCTTTCCTTTTTTTCTTCTTTCTTAGTTCAGGGATTTGACGTGATGAGAATGGAAGAGAGAGAAGAAAGAGTTTGTATTCAGTGGAAGTGAAGGAAGACTCAAATAGAATTAAATTTGCTTGCTCACTTAGTGATTAGGTTGAAGAGAGATAGGTTTAAATGTGGTCACCGAATTGGGCTTGGATTGGGCCAACTTATTTTTGTTTCTTTCACTTGGCTCAGCCGTCCAGCCTTCTTGGATTAAGTTTGGAGTGAATGGAGTGGTACGACTGAAATTGGTATAGGGCCATAGTGTGTGTCTGTATGTGGGCTTTGATTATTTGCTTCTTGGGCCTATTTTATTTTCTGCACAGTAAATCAAACAAATCACACAAACTATTGATAATTAACCCAATAATATTTAGTCATCATCTTTATCACAGTTTAGTTACTAAACTCAATAGCCAATCATTCAAATTGAAGTGTACAAATGGAAAACGTGCCAACTAAAACTAAAGTGCACTAAACATTAAATAGAAAATGCAAACAACTTAAGCATTAATAATACATCAAAACTTCAAGAATTTTTAACGACATTTTGGTATAGCAGTTCTCCTCTTAAATTAGAGACTGTCACCAAACGAAATTTTTATTTTTTTCAAATTAAACAATCTCAATAACAACTAAGACATTAATGACATCACAACTTTGAAAATTTTGGTAGAGTTTTCTCTTAAATTAGAGGCCTTTACCAATTTTTTTCATTTTTCACAAAGTAAATAACTTAAAATAATTATTCAATTACACATGCAATTATAACCGTTTTATTGTGTAATCTCTTATTATTTTGCAATTTTAAACAAACAAAAATTAGAGAAAGTGCCATTAGACATCTTTCTCCCACTTCTGTCCTACAAATTAAATCTATCCTAAGGAAATTAATTCCAACAAAAAGTGATAAATTAATAAAACTGAATTGTAGTTATAGAAAATCAACCTCAATTCCAAACAAAAATAAATGACAGCTTTAAGTCCAATACAATAAAAATGCTAAGTATCGTTAGATTTACCGTCGGATTTACCATCGTCCTTGGGTTGACAGTATAAATGTCACCCGAAAACTGCTTACCGGTGGATTTGTTTTTTTCCGACGTTAATCACTGGCGGATTTTTCATCGGTCTTTTCAATAGATTTGGCGAGATTGTGCTGATGGTTACCGTCAGATACATCCGACGGTAACTTTGGCGCCGTTTCACATTTTTAGGCACCATGTTACCGTCAGATTTATCTGACGGTAAATCCTACGGTAATTTTAATTTTATTTTTTAAAATTTTTGGCACAATTAAGCCACAATTAGTAGACCTTTTTATTAACAAAATTATTAGCAGAAATTTAACGTTGTCAAAAATCAAGAAATTATTTTATTAAAAAAATAAATGGTTTGAATGAAATAAAATGTCATAAATGTAGAATACAATGAAGTAGACAAACAAAAATGCATAAAATCCTAAACTCTAAAGATCCCGATAATCTCCGTCGTCTTTATCGGCGGCCTCGTGGTCCTCCTGTTGAGGCGGCGGAGGAGGTGCTGTCGTCGATGTCCTACCAGCAGTGTCGCCGCTAGAACCAGCAGCGCCACTACCTCCAGTGCACATCTACTAGTTGTACTCCTCCATCTGCTGGCGCAACGATCGAGCTACTCTAGTTTCTCCGTCAAGTCCGAGCTGACAACAATGTGTGCAAGAATCTCTCGATGCCTCTGCTCAGACTGCTCCGCTTGCTGGTGAAGCTCCTGTGTTAGCTTCTGCACCTCCTCCCTCAAGTTGATAACTTCCTGGGGATCAGTAGGACTGGTGGCAGAGGCAGAAGCAGAATAAGCCGCTAACGCGGAGGAGCGAAGGCTACTAGCGAAGAACGAACCCAACCCGAAGTGGCGATTCTTGTAGATTCAGAGGCAGTCTCATGCCAAATCCTATCGGGATCCACCACTGAGGTCCGGACCTCACTTCGTCGACCCCATTAGATAATTGAGATTGCTGGGTCACGACCTCCAACCTCTGCGTGTACTCCTCCTGCATCACACACGTTAGTTGTGATTAAGATAATAGTTAAATAATTGACTTTAAACCAAATAAAGTTGAAAGTTAGGATTAATTTAAACTCACATATTGGGCCGCAGACCGCTCATCAGCAAATCTCTCCTTGTTTGTCTTCAAATTTTGGATATAGTTGAAGGTCTCCGCCAGTGTCGACTCATGATTTAACGACTTAGACTACAAATTAATATATCAACCAAGCAATAAAATAAATGAACAAATTAAACAATGACAGACAAATATAATTATGAACCAAAATACAGGATATCTTAATTCTAATTTCGAAAACATAATTTTAATTTTTCCACTTTTACTAAAAATCTTATGAAAATTTTGATAGAGTCTCCCCTAAAATTCTGATTTAGCCACCCTTGAAGGGTTCCATCCAACATTTTCAAGAAATCTCAGAGAAAAATCTAACCTATTCTAACCTATCCTAACCACCTAAATCCACAAAAATAGAAAATTAAACTAACATTTACTCTACTAACTAATTAATTAACTTGATAATCATAAAGAAAAGTAAAAAACTAATTCAAGTAACTACTAAAACATTAAACAATGCCAAAATTCTTACCAATCTGGTCTTCGTCTTTATGAAGGTCACTGACCCCCCACTCGTATACCTTGATGACCTGGGTGAAGTCCTGTTAGCGACGTTCATAAAACAGCGATGTTTGAACCCCTCGTTATCTCTAAAATAGGCCTCCAATTCATGCTTGATGTTTGGACGGATCCATGATGTCAGGTGGTATTTCTCCTGACAAACGTCACTCATCATCTGCTGAAACGTTTGGCTGCCTGGTGGTCATAGATCTTCTTGATCATGACATTGTGTTCTGTATCCCATATGAATTTTAACTGCACAAAGTGATTCACCAAGATTAGTTAGTCGAAATAAAATACATTTCTTATACAGTTAAGTATTTCAAACAAAATTGGGTTCTTACCACCCACTTCTGAAACCAATGTTCTCTTACATCAGCTGGAATCTGCGTGTAGGTCAGCCACGGGTGGTCATACATGGACTTAATGACCTCGAATATCTCCTATGTTCAAGCATTGGGGTTTGGTGCAAACCTCACATTAACAAACACATAAGATAAACAAACTTAAGACATATATACTTAACATAAACAAACTTAAGATAAACAAACTTAGTATTAAAAAATTGAACTCACGACTACATGCCATTAGGCCAAATCCTTAGCCGGATGATGGGCGGTAGTGGAGGGGCATCTTGCTCAGGGGCATTGGAGGAATCACCCACTGTGGGCTCTATCGATGTCGTCGCTGCATCTGCAGGGGGTAGCAGAAGGACGCACCTAGTACGGGTTTGGGACCATGATAAATTGCTGGTCCGATGGACATGCCTGTGATGTCATCAAGTGATGACTGGACAGCCCTAGGGGATTCGGTGGAAGCCTGCCCTCTACCACGACCATGTGACCCACTCGACCTACCTTTGCTACCTGTCGTCATGTCTGTACAGCGAATATATTAGTAACATATTAATAACATGACAAACACCAATAAATAATAACATAAGAAGAAACTCAAGAAATAACAAATAATTCTAAAAGTGTTTTAGTTTAGTAAATAAAAAAAAGGAAAATTACATAGTGTTTTAGTTTCAAAATAATTAAATTAGAATGAATAATAAAAATCATAGACTAAGATCAAAATAATTATTCAAATTAACAACTGCATAAAAATATTGCACAAAAATACAACAACCCAATAATTAATTTCTTATATTATTTCGAGAAGATAATATCAGCTTTTTTTTATTTTACTGAAAATCTTATAAAAATTTTGAGAGAGTCTCCCCTAACATTCGAATTTCTCCACCCTTTAAGAGTTCCATCCAAACCAAATATCTATCAACCCTTCTCAATTGGTTAATTTTTTTCAATCATTATTAAGGTAATATCCAAACAAGTCAATCATTATTATTACAATTAAGAATTTTTTTTAACAATTTTAGCAACAGAAATCAGCAAATAATTCAATAATCCAATATTTTTCAGCAATCTCAGAGTCTAATCCAACCTATCCTAACCACCTAAATCTACTAAAATAGAAAATTAAACTAACTAATCTCTACTAACTAATTAATTAACTTGTTATAACAGAATTTGAAATAACCAGGGTTCAAACAAAAAACCTTGAAGAGGGGTGGAGGTGCAGTGGCGACAGAAGCATAAGCAGCAGGGGCATTGCAGCAGCGGCGGCAGGGATGTCCAGCAGCGGCAGCGGTGGCGACGGTAGAGGAGGTTGATGAAGAGGAGAGATGAGAAGGTTAGAGAGAGAGTGGGAGGGTGAGAGGAGAGGTGAGAGAGAGAGAGAGACGGAAGTGATAAGTTAGAGAGAGAGAGAGAGAGTGTGTGAGAGTGAATTCAAAATGAAGGGGGAGGGGTTCGCGGTTCCAATTCAGGGCACACTTACCATCGAATTTACCGGCGGATATTTACGACAGAAACGTGGTGCGGATCACCAAAATGCAGCGTCCCAATAAACGTCTCTACAATTGGATTTAAATCTGATGCTAAAGTTGGGCACCAATTTGTTGTGGTTTCCTGCCAAACATTTTTAGCGGATTTACCGTCGGAAGCGACTATCCACCGGTAACTATTTGACATGATGAATTTCTTATCAAACCCGTCGCTAAATCTGACTGTGATCGTCACTACTAAATCCAATAGGAAATTCGACAGTTCTCAGCATTCTTATAGTGGTCCTCCATAGTCCGATCCATGATCTACCGAAAACACACTTCTAAAAGTTTGTACAAATTGTGCAACAACAATTAATTTAACAATTTATCTACAACTCCAAATAAAAAATGTTAAATCTAGATTA
>NC_029794.2:25484901-25517586 GCF_000816755.2 Arachis ipaensis | reverse complement strand
AGATTATAAATATATAACAATAATTAACAACTATATTTCTCAAATTAACAATTAAAACATAGGCAACCAAATTTCTCATAGTTAACAAAGTTTAATTTTATTTATGTATTTCATATTTACAATCAAATTAATCGAAGTAAAACCATATATCCTCTTGCTACTAGCAGACAACATAATCAAGATTTTTCTATATAAATCAAATTGAATTTATTGGAAAAGCAAATAAAAATCAAAATTGTTAATGGAAGGAATGTTATAAATGTCAGGATCTAGCCAACTATACTAGATTTTCTACTCTTCAAAGAGAAAGTAAACCTCTTTGATGTTCTAGTAGGACTTCTTTAATATCTCAATCTACTCGAATATACCTATAGGCGAAAAAACTGTTATGAGAAGGTGCATAAAATAAAGACACTAGAATTTCGCTACCCCGAAAAATCCTATAACAATCCTTTAAAAGAAGGTTAATTAAGTAGTGGAATTCCTATGTGGCATCTTTTAAATTGTTTAAATTTTTTATGTATGGTCATTATTACAATAACACCCATGATCAAATCATCCTCATTTTACTACTCTTCTGAACATCGTGCCTACTTTTCTTATCATCCTTTACATCTTTCTTTACATGTACACACTCCCTGAAATTTTAAATTTCGAATTCAAAATCAATTAAAAAGGGGATTCATTCCCAATTTCCCATCATCTTTGTTCTCCATCCTCCGTTTCCTTTCTTCTCTCTTCCTCATCTTCTTCTTCGATTCTTCTCCTTCATCATCCCTTCCTCCTCTTTTTTTCTTCCCTTTTTTTGTTTGTTTTTTTCCTATTCCTAATCTAAGTTGGAGATGGAGGTTATAAAGTTTATGTACTCACCAAGGCAGAGGATGTCATTGTACCTGATGGCTCTAACCTTCAGAGGAGTCGTCGCGGTGGAGCAACGCCAGCGGTGGTGATAGGGTTATGGCGGTGGATGAGGTGCTAATTGCTATGGTGGTGGACGATGGTATGGTGTGGTGGTCGCAGTGGGTGCGGTGGAGTTCGTGGTAATCATCGATGTGTGGTGATGGATACGGAGGAAGAAGCGGCGGAAGAAAGCGTATAGCTGGAAAGTATTGAGTCGCGGCCATAGGGAGAACATGTAGTGAGAGCACAGCAGTGACGACTAGAACAGAGCTGTGAGATCTAATCGACGTTCAAAACAGATTTGCATGGTTGTTATTTTTTTGTTTTAATTAATTAATTAGATAAATTATGTAAATGATTATTATTTGCTTAATCTACAAATTTTATTGTTTGAAAATTTAAATTTTGAATTGAAAATTAATCTGGAAAAATATCATTTGTATATGTTCATTTTCATTATCCGCACAAATCATGTTTTCCAATTTTTTCTTCTCGTCATTCTTGCTCTCGCTCTCTAATACTGGGAGTTGCAGTATTCGACAACAAAATCAAATCGGCTACTGTTTGTGAAACATGGTTTGGTATCTCCCTTTTGAGTTTTGATCATGGAATTTGGTAAATGTCTTGATTTTACTCACTGTTAAAATTACTTATAGGCAATCCTTTTTTCTTCTTTTTTGGAACTTTAGTTATTTCTAATGTTAGTGCTTAATAATTAATATGTTGTTTTTATTTGTTGTGCATCTATTGTACTGAGTTACATATTTTTTAAACACATCTATATTTGGACAATCCCTCAACTACCTTTAGTTATTTCATTGTTAAATCACACATAATATGCTTAACTACCTGTATCTATGATAAAATAGTGTTGAAGTTTCTGGTGTTTTCATGATAGGTTGAATGGTTAATCTAAATAGAGCAGGACACCGTTGCTTGAGATAGTTTTCGAGCCTTATATAAAAACCGGTATTGAAGCAGTAGAGCATGCAGCAGAAATGCGGAGATTGGTTCGATATTTGGGAGTGAGCAATGGCAATATGTAAGAAGGATCTCTTCGTTTTGATCTCTTGATTACATTGTTATACTCCTTGCAATTGAAATAAATTTTGTGATCTTAGCCATCGTGGTTTTTTTTTAAATAAATTGGTTTGGGGTGCAAAGTGGGGGAGCAACTTGGATCTGTTGATTTCAAAGTATAAACATGATGGTATTCTTCATTTACCATCTAATTAAATTTCATTTATTTTAAAAGATGGCAGTCTATATTTACATAGATTTTTTATTCAAATTTTATGTTTTCTTAGAGTTTAAGGATAGACATGGGATGCATCCTATACATGTATTCAACTTATATGTTAATCAAGCATTGAACATCAATTTATATAGTATTAATGATAATAGAGTTGAAGACTTAAATTCAGCTGAGTATGTTTTCTTATTTTAGTTCATTCTTTTTCTTTTAGGAAAACTTTCTCTATACTAACAGTTGGTGGGTGCCTTCAGTATCTAAATCTACTACTAGCAAAAGTACATAATTCAAGGTGTAAATTTCAATTCACTTCTTAATTATTTTACTAATGTCAATTTTAGTACATGTACTATCTAAATATCTTATTAGATATAGCAAATTTCTCTTCTCTATATAAGGATCTAATTAAATAAAAAGCTAATTTATTTTTTTTATTTCAATGCAGTCCCCAAACATATATCACCAAACATATATCACCAACGTAGAAAGTGCAAATGTATGGACCACTCGCAAATTAACTTTTTCATACTAAGCATAATATGTATTTGTGTGGACTTGGCATTTATACATATATTTTTTCCCTCTAATTTTGGTTAACTTAATTGTGACTTGATGCCTAAAAGATTGAAAGTCTCAATGTTTATTCTTAAGCTTTTGAATATCACAAATTGTATTGCAGGGTCAGCAGACAGTACACTAAAATTTTGGGATTTATAATCCTTTGAACTGATTGGATCTACTAGACAAGAGGTTTCTCATTTAGTGTCGTGTGAGTCATGGTGTTAGCAATAGCAATTATTGGTGGATTTGGATTATGTAGTTTCTCTCTTTTAAATGTTCTTATTGTGCATTATTTTCTTTTTTCAAGTTCACCCCATGATGTACAAGCATACATATAGTGGAGGTCATGGTTCTCTATGAATTTTGATAGATATTTTTGCTTAATGTTTCTTTTATAGTTCCTTTTTGATATGTTGATTTTACTAAAATTATTTGAAATCTGATTTCTAACAACCAGAACTTACTAACAATAGAAATGGGTACGTTACCAAACAGCAAAGCTGCAAAGGCTTCTCGATAGTGCAATATGAAGACAAGGTGTGAAGAATTTTACTAAGAAAACTATTAGAATGAATCACCAATAAGTGGTAATTCGTTTTCCCAATTAATCTACTGATAGCTGTCATTTACTTATGGGATTTTTGCTCGTTTGTTCGGTATTTTTTTTTGTTATTTTTTCATTTAGTTATAGCTATAATCAAGAAGCTTTGCCCTTAAGTTACAAGAATAAACCACCAGTTTCTTCCTTCAAATTGCTAAAGAGCAATGGAACCTTCATCTTTCCATTTTGTGAATGACTACTGTTATAATATATATATAATTCAGACATTTATCTATTTATTTTTTAAAGATATGTTCTTTAAATACCTTACTATTCATTTTATATTGTTTATTGTTTCTAATATTGCTTATGGTTGTTCTGTTGTTCTGTTTTGCTATGCTATCATATACATAAATATTAAGAATTTATTATTAATTACAAAAAAATTATAATAAATAATAAACAATCTTATTTCATTGATATTCTTATATAAATAACACTCATTATTGGTTCTTCTCTAAAAGAAGTTGGTCAAGGTGATAAATATGTATCTTCATGCTTTTCATGCTAAGACTTTTAGCTTCTTTCTGTAATTTTTTTCCAGGCAAAAAAGAAGGTGGAACTCTTGGAGTCCAGGATCTGGCACATTTTCTTGCAACAGCCAAATTTATGCGATCTTCAAGCTCCAATTTAGATTTGTGGTACTCTAACTTCTTACAATCCCCGATTCTATTGCTTTCTTTATTAATAGCAGGTGAATATATACACTTTTGTGCATCCCTTACTCTGTTGCATTTTTTGTTGCAATTTCTTTTGTTTCGGTCTTCTTCCTTTTTTTTTAGAGTTGGCATTTGACTGATGGGTTATTGAGTTTATTTTTTATTTTTATTTTTTTAATAGTGGTTTTATATTGTTTTAATTTGAGAGTGACATTACTATTGTATTTTTCAATATATTTTTAAACATATTTTAAAATCTTAATTTTCATTTCATATAACTTCTCTAGAATCTTATTTTTCCAATACATTATAGACTAAGATTCTTAATACTCCTCCTTTTGAAACTCCATTTTTTTTATCTTTTTCTTAGGCTTTAGTATGAGATTGGGTTCTATTTTGATGTGAAGTATTTCGAGCACATTGCTTGATAGTAAATTTGATGATGTTGATAAGTTCCTTTCTGCATTCACAAGGATTGATGAGAATGAACATTAAACCTATATCTACATTAATTTGAATAAAAAAGTAAGTTTTCATAAGATTCCTTAGTGGTGTCACTTTGTGTATGTTCTATTATGTTATCATTAATTATTCATTTTAATTATCACTGTCTAAATATTTTATATCTGATTTAGTTAGTAAACATGGTACCAAGACTTTAAATGTCCTCATGAAGGAACCGTAGATCATTCTAGATTATCAAGGGAAAAAAAAGAAGAAAAATTGCTTTCTTTAGTGTGCATGTAGAAAATCTTTTGATATCTCATTCATACATAAGCAAGATTATACATTTTAAAGAGAAAAAGAAAACAGAACGAAGAACAAATAAAACACAGAATTTGACAGTCTTTAGTTTCTTTTTCCTCACTTGAGAGTAGATGCATGAAACAGGACATAGTTGAACTTATTAATAAAATTAACAGATCCTCCATTACCATTCAGTTTATTAATAAGATTTGAAGAATCACAAATGGGACCACTATTTTATTTGTGGGTGAGTTCGTTCTGGTTTGTTTCCTTTTTAGATTAATGGTATGTATCAATTGCTTCGCAACATTAGTATTTGATATTCTTCTTTCAGTGATTATGTTTTAGTTCGATGAGGTGGATTTGACTAGCGCAAAGTTTGAATATTTATGGTTTGGAGTGAATATTTATGGTTTGTTGAGATGGTGAATCTGTCTCTTTATCTTGAGAAATTTATATGTTTAGTAAATATATGCATTTTAACCATTTTTACAATTTTTCTTTCGAAAGCCTCTGTTCCTATAGAATTAAGATAGTTTCTTCTTAGACTCTTTCATTTATGAGAATCTATTATTCTACATAATGAGAGTTTAGAGATCAACTATTTTGCATTGGGTGCATTGTACATCCTGTTTTCTAGAAAAATAACTATTTATATTTCTTAAATGATTTAGGGCTATGAAGTTCTCAAAAAACTTGCTTATGTGACTAATAAATTTGATAGGAAATCCCTTGAGCAATTACGTGTGTAAGAAGATTCAGTACTTCGTTGTACTTAATGTTCTATGCTCTTTTTTTTCCTTTGTACTTAGTGTTCAATGCTTTTTTTCTTTTTCATTTTCGTTGATGTGCCTTCTCCTGCTTATTTGCTTTTCAAAGAGTTAGGTACTGATTTGCCTATATATTATGACTTAATTTTTTCTATTTGAGGGATATAATTTTGCTTTAAAATATTGGGTTGTCATTGTTTAATTGAGTTCTTTGTTTATTACAGAGAATTCTGCACCATAATTCCTAATGATTTTAGATTCAAAAAAATCAGGCTCTCTCTCCCATACGTTTTTTTATCCACTTAGTCATTTATCAATTTATTCTATGGTTGAAATCATAATTGTGAATTTCTGACATTTGATAGTGGATTTTGTACACTTTATTCTCAAATTGGTTTCCTTTTATATTGATGGTATGTATCAATTGCTTCGCAACATTAGTATTTGATATTCTTCTTTCGGTTGTTATGTTTTAGTTGGATGAGGTGGATCTAGTTGGTGCAAAGTTTGAATATTTATGGTTTGGAGTGCATATTTATTTTTTTTTTTTAAAAATCATGAAGCTTTTTATTTTTTGCTGCTTTAGCTTTCATTATTGTATATTCATGCTCTAACTACACAAGCTATATCTTTTTCAGCTAATTTTTGTTGAGATAGTGAATTGTCTCTTATCTTAAAAAATTTATGTTTGGCAAATATATGTATTTAAACCATTTTTTCAATTTTTCTTTGAAAAGCCTCTGTTCCTATAGAATTAAGATAGTTCTTTCTTAAACTCTTCCATTTATGTGAACCTATTATTCTACATAATGAGAGTTTAGAGATCAACCATTTTTCATTGTGTGCAATGTGCATCCATTTTTCTAAAAAAATAGCTATTCATATTTCTTAAAGGATTGAGTTACGAAGTTTTTAAAAAACTTACTTATGTGATATATAATATTCTGTGCTCTTTTGAATGTTCATAATTGTATTTCTTTTATTATCATTATTATTTTGACTGCTGCTCTATTAATGTATATTTATAATTTTACATGACTTTTGTGGTATTATGTAGTATATGAGGTTGGTGACAGTGCCATTGCAATGTTAGTTGATCTTAATAGTAGGAAACGGCTCTTCTCTCTGATGTGTGTTATTATCTATGAGACGATGACTATTAACAAGCTTTAGGGTCAAACATATGGGTCTATACTTGCCGAAGCATGTTTTTACCCACATACAATTTTATGTTGCTCTTCCAAGAGTAAAAATCAAAATCAAGATTAAGGGTATTAGTTTAGAATAATCATTCAAGGCAAAAGGTACAATCACAAATGTTGTTGGTAGACAAATTTAGTTGATTATGTATAATTTTAAAATCTATTTAATATGTAATTTTAGATATTTATATTCTTCTATAAATTTGTTACTTTTTTGTTGAAATTATTTTTGGATACTTATTCACTTTAGTTTACAATTTTTCTATCATGTATTTAATTAGTTATTCTAACAATAGCTCAATATTAACTGATTTTTATTAAACTTAGCATACCCGTGCATTGCACGGGCACTTCGCTAGTGATCTCTAAAGGCAGGACAGTGAACAATTGTCACCACAAAAAGACATACCCGAGCCAAGTGCAGCACAACCAAAAGCATAACCATATTAGGGATGACAAAAAAAATTACGAAAGTGGGTACTCGCGATGGGAAGTAAATGCGGACCTGCAAAATCTCCATGGGGATGAAGATCCAACCCTGCAAATAAATGGAGATAGAAGCAGAGGTATAGGTACATGGTCCATGGAGACTAGCTAAATACCTCAAAAGTATTTCTGATTTATATACAAAAATCTATAACCGTAATTCTTGGGCCTTTAATGTGTCATTCACTCTTCTCTTTTAAATCGTGTTAGACCAGTTTTACCTTAAACAAGTGAACTATAAATGCTTTTCAAGTCTTTGGACATGTATGTAGCAAAGATGTTAACATCATGTTCTTGAAATTCTTTAATAAATTAATTTAAAATAGCTTCTAAGATTGTAAAAGAAATTATGACGTAATAGTTGTTTTCAAAAACAATATATATTTAATTTTTAGAACTCATATGAGATTATGGTTTTGAAAATCAGACCAGACTAGCCGGTCCAATCGAGAATCGACAATAAAAAGGTCTGGTTTGTTGTTTATAACCGTCCATTTGCGAACCGCTCAAAAATTATTGAACTGATCGGTTGGATCGGACTAGTAACTGACTGGTTCTGGATAAACGATGCCGTTTTGAACTTTTTAAAAAAAAAGAAAATCCAACTCGTCAGTGCACCCCTTCCCCAACACCCCCCTCATTCGTGAATACTCTCACCACCCCTCTGAAGCAAAGTTCAAATTAGTACCAAACCAAAATCCTAGGTTCCTCATCAATGGTTCTACCGTAGTGCCGCCGTCGTCTATGTTGTTGGCGCCTCCGCTTCTTCCTCCTTCCCTATGTCCTGAACCCAGGCCCTCTCTTGTAGCTCAGCAACTAATAATCACACTAAACAGAAAAGAAAAGTAAATTTTAGTGAAGAAGGTGGTGATGAGATAGAGGATACAATTTGTAAATTATTAATTCTTATGATAACAAATTTGTAAATTATTAATTCTTCATATGTTGTATTTAATTTTTTAGGAAGGAAAAAGAAAAAGAAAGCAAAAGATACAATATGATCCAATTGATTATGAAAGAATCAATTTAGTTGACTTTTGGGTGATGAAAGAGGTTGTAGAGAAAGAACCTGATCTTCCTAGCAATGTGGATGACTTATTGTGTGAATATTATAGTTTATTTTTTAATGACTTATTAAAATGTTGTTAGTTTTTAATATAATGATAACATGTTTATTTTATTAGGTGATATTGATGCTGATTTATATCAAAGTGGCAGTGGTAGTAGTGGTCTTTATGCTGCATCTCTTGATTCTTCTATTCAAGAGGGTGGAAATTAAGGTGAAAATGATCCCCTGAAGCAAATTTGCAACAAGTTCAATTCTTGCGAATTTTGATGATTGATAAATCTTCATGTTGGCATTTAATATTTAGATATTTCTTTTTACTATTTAACTTTTGAGTTTGTATTTTGATAAGATCATATGGATTTGGTTGATGACATTTTATGTGTTGTTTTAAATTTGGAAGATATTTTAAGATTTATATTAGACTATAATTATATTTTAGAATATTTATTTATTATTTTATTCTAAAATAATTTTTTTGATTAAACTACTGGTTAGACCAGTAAACCAGTGACTAAAGCGATTTGATGACCGATCCGGTTCTCAGAACCTTGTAAGAGATACTTTAGATTATAAGATGGTTTTTGAGATCGTTGGAACTTGGAAGACTTCAAATCTAATCAATGAAAAATTTAAGATATCATCAAATTTAGATAAAAAAATAACAGTCAGTCTCTTAACTAGAATAATGAAAAGCATAAAATATAAAGAGTTAAAAGAGTAGAAGAAAAATATAAAGATGTTTTCATGTTCTAAAATGCTTACATTCAATCCTCATGAATATTTGAGAGTTTTAATATTAGAATAAGTGTACAAAAAATATTATTTGCATTGAGTCTTCTAAGGCTACTACTTTGACTTAGATTGTGTCGCAGCATAGTCTAAGAACTTTTGATATTATTTCCTCAAGTCTTCTTAGGACTACGAAGTGACTCGATTGGATATCCCACTAACCAAGATCTTAGATTGAATATCCCACCAACTTAAGATCGTTAGATATTATTACCTCAAGTCTTTTTAGGTTAAGAAGTGATTTAATTAGATATCTCACCAACTAAGAACTTTAGATATTCAATTGACATTCTCAGGCAAGATTTAGATTATACTCTAACTATAACTTAAAAATCTTATGTATTCTTTCTTCAAACTTTCATATACTAAATCTTTTTTTACATTCTCAGATAAAATTTAAATGTAACCACAACTTCATCTAAGAACTTTAGATATTCTTTCATAAACTTTTTTCAGGATTAGTGATCACATACATAATGATAAAAAAAACATGTGAAGTCTAGTAAATTACTTGGTGAACTAATAGAAAGATGTTCTCAATTTTTACAACTAAATTGATGAATCATTTTTAGGTTCTTTAAAATATCTCTAGAATTACGTCTAGGAAGGATAAATATATCTAAGATGTACTCTCATACCAATGAACACATATATTTACAGTAATGTAGGAGCATTGGGAGAGTTTTTTAATTTTATAAGTCTAAAACTTCTAAGCTGAGAAGCTGTTTTGCAAGTAGAATTTTCAGTATATGATCATCTTAGAAATCTTTATCGCTCGTAGAAGTTCCAAAACTTTGATTATATAGTTTTCAATAGCCGGAATTGCATCCGTACGGGATTTATTGGAAATTATGTATTTGACCCAAAGTTTGATAAAATTACAAACTAGTTCAGCTTGGTCCGGTTCGATTTAACTCTTAAGACCTAGTTTATTAGTTTTTTGGATGAAATGGGTTAACTTTTTTTATTCATTATGATATCTGGATCGTGGGCTACCGGATCCCCCCAAAAAACATGTGAAACAAGATCCAGACCCCAAAAAAGCACACATAATTATCACTGACGTTCTAATAGTCATCATTCGCATGGTGGTGATGAAATGGAGAGGAGATTTGGTGAGGTGAGGCATCGGCGCGATGCCGGCCACTTACGGAGAGCTCCGTAAGCCCAGCGACGAAACTCGATTCCACTAAGAGGGTTCAAGGATGGGAGATTGAATGACGGAGGTGTCTGACGGTCTAATACAGAGCAACGACGACACCTAGTGAGCATTACAGATCTTGGGAGACAGGACACAGCCGCTTTGAAGACACAGCGAAACTATGAGGATGCAATCATGCGAAACGGTGTTTCGAAGAAGAAGTTCATAAGACAACGGTAATGGACAGCGGAAATGGAGGTGGAGACGAAGATATAAGACCCGCATGGAGGAGGGGAACTTGTTTGGGGATGGGGGAGTTGTTGAATTCAGGTTTGATCGTCGTAATGGGCTTGGACTCCCGTCGAAAAAAAGGGCCGAATACTATTCCATACGTTAATAATGTTATCCCAACCCTCCTGTACAACTGGTCAAGTAGGACTTCTATATGGACAATTGGACATGTACTTGGAAATTCTTGATGTAGATGCGAATGTTGTGATATTCAATCGCAACTGATTTCAAGATTAACCTTAATTTGGGAGTTGGTGTATGAGAAATATTTATCTGTCCTTATTAAGTCGTTGTAATTACATAAAAAGTTAAAAGACATATAATGCACTGAATTAATAATGGAGCAACCAACTGAAGTAAAACAGTACTAGCAAGTGTAATGTAAGCATTGCTAATGGAATTTAGTTTGGGTGACCAAGTTGCGATGCAATAACAGGTCGTAGTACATAAATAACACCCCTGCGATAGG
The DNA here is from genome assembly GCF_000816755.2 of Arachis ipaensis. NCBI lineage: Eukaryota > Viridiplantae > Streptophyta > Magnoliopsida > Fabales > Fabaceae > Arachis > Arachis ipaensis. The sequence continues at coordinate 25,506,649 of NC_029794.2, read as the reverse complement.
TGGTTAATAGTAATTGTATCAAGAAATGTAGTACATTGTTTTCCCAGGAATGAGTACATAAGGTAACGGAATTCTCAAAAAGTGATACACAAAGATAATCCACAAAATACAAGTCTGGTTAACAATATAAGGATAACAAGATTCAGGAGCTTGCAGCGTCGTTGCTCCATCGGACCTGTAGTACTGTGACTGGCTCAGTTGACATGACCTCGAATATCCCCACACCTTCGGGCTCGAATTTGCATAGGCTAGCAAAGTGTGCCCATTATCCGGAGATGACCACGAAGCTACCATCTCGCTTGCCACTAAATCTGGTTTATGTGGCCTCGACCTCAATGTGTTCGTGTGATAGGATGAGGGTGTGTCACTGACCAGTGAAATAGCTCAGATGAGAGACATTTGGGTGATTGTAGCATAGCAACAGATCATTAACAGAGAAAAAACTTATTGATAAAGATGGGTATAAGAAAATAAATTGGTGCCTTACCAACAGGTGGGAGGACAAGACGTGGCTAGTGAGGTCCATGACAAAGAATGGCCATTTGGTCTTGTGTGTTTCGGCTATCGCTTTTGCCTTGTGTGAGGAAGGATTGTTGATACAGCGGGCATGCCGGTAAGTACCTTTCACTTCGTACGGCAATTCCTTGGACGGTCGGGGATGGTATGTGTATTCGCGGCCACCGAAGTCAAAGATACGTACTTGGAATTCAGAGTTGCCCTTGTGCTTGAAAAGAAGCATGGAGTTTAGATTAATTTGGTGCATCTGGTAGAACTCTGGCCAACCACGGGTCAATGCTATGCTGCCATTTTGCTGTTGTTTCCAGAAGCACCGACGGCTGATACCCCTGCCGTCAGGGACAACCAGAGTTATGTAGGGGTCTGGCTCGAGAGTTTGTTTGGACCGATCGGGAGGGCCTGCGAAAGAACAGGCAAGTGTTGGCCAACACATTGATCATTCAAGAAGTAATAACATTGGGTATCTTGTGATGTACGTGTCAGGGGAGGTGGCTTACCAATTTGAAGCATGCATGCCTTATTATTGGCTTCAGAAAATGTAGTGGCCGGTGTTGCTAGTTTTGTTGAACATTTGTTGCAGGTCGCTTGCCCTTGTTCTTGGATGAAGACATGTTCACCTATTACAGAACAAATAACAGCCTTGAGAGTCGTAATGTAGATGGGGTGAAATAGTATATCAAACAACAACACACAATAGTGGAGCTCCGTTATTGAACTTTCAAATAGTTAAACACTGTCACAGCACGCGACAAAAAATTGAAGGAACCAAAAATATCGTTAGGGTTTAGGGTTTCATCTGAGAAGGGGAAAAAATGGAAGTGAACAACAGAAAGATGTGCAAAAGCTTTGAAAAGTAAATCAAGGGGTTCCGGAGTGAGTCATTTTTCTGTTAGTGCAACTCAGTGGTTCTACACAAGAATCGCGAAGTAAAGCAAATAGGTAGGCTGGCCATGGGACTAAGAAATGATAAAAACCGTCAAGATTGCATGTTAGATGAAACATGCAGAGAAGGTAGCTGGCGCAAGATAGTGGAGGCAAGGCAAGGGTTCAGCAAACAGTACACCCCAGGAAGGAACACCACCAATGAGATTGGTTAGGGTTTTCCCAACCGTCGAAGCAAAGGCTCCATATAACAAGAATGACGATGCAAGGAAACATAATAATAATTTTTTTTTGCAAGAAAAAACATGCAACATGTACCGACGGACTCGGTTGTTGATGACATCAATTTCACACAGTTAGATAGCGGGATTCCGTGAAGCAACCAACAGACGGTCTAAATCGAAGCGGAATAAGGGATTCGGGATGGCTTACCTGGATTATGTTGGTGGTTGTGTCTGGACTGAGGAAACTTCGTGCGAGAGTCTCCCGGAAGAGTTGTTGGTGGTTGGATGCAAAACGACGAAAGGATAAGGGTGTTATGGTTTCGAATAAAGGCCGCAAGTATTTTTCAGCCGGTGTATGCAAAGAAAACATCCAGCGTGTCCTTCATCTAATCTTTATTAGGTCATAGGCCAGGAGAAGTCCAAAAAGATCAGAACCACCAGGATCGTTTCTGGTTGTTTTTTTTCTCAATTCCCATGGCATGAAAGCTGGCCTAGATGTAAAGACACATGTATATAATATTATTTAGGATACCATAATCCATATTTAACAAAGATTTTTTAATTAAAATTTTTTAAAAAATATTTCCCAAAAATAAAATACGACTTATTTTTTGGATGGTCTATACGACTTATTTCCCAAAAAAAAAACTATTTCCCAAAATAAGTAAAATATACAAGAGTACACGGGAATAAGTCGTATTTTATTTTTGGGAAATAGTTTTATTTTTTTTAATTTTTGATTAAAAAATCCTAGTTAGATATGGCTTATTCCGGTGTACCCGTGTATTTTTGGAGACGATAATAATGGTTGACCTTGTTAAATATGGCTTGTTTTTCTTAATTTATAATTAAAAAAATCCTTGAAGAAGCCATACTTGTTGTCTGTGTATTTTTGTGTACTCCTAGGCTCCGTTTGGTTGATGTATATGATGAAACATAGACATAAAGACACAGACATTAAAGACATGGATATAAAATATTTGTGTCTATGTATTGTGTTTGGCAAAAATAAGGAACAAGACACAGATTTAAAAAATACTGAATTACCCTTCATTCGACAACAAATTTTACCACTATCACTGTATACTCATTACCCCAAACACCGAGTATCATCACCATTGAATTTTTATCTCTTTTAATATTTTTTATTTCTTCTAATATCATCTTAAATTATCATTCAAATATTAAATATATCATTTTTCTTGAAAAAATAGAAAACTAAGAGTCAGAATTTATCAAAGATTAATCAAAACTTAAATAAATAAAAAAATTAAATGTATAATTTTTTTCTTGAAGAAAATAGAAGGATAAATTTGGTTGTAGAATTTAAAAGAGGAAGAGAAAAAAGAAAGGTTTGGGGAGATAAGAGGATAAATTTTAAAAATTCAATAAAGGTAAAAGAGTAAAAAATCAGCATCTCACAAGTTGTGTCTCAGTGTCTCACCAAATTGGAGATACACAAATTTAGTGTCTTTGTGTCCATCCGTATCCTCCCGTGTCCTCCGAAAATCTGTGTCTAACCAAACCAAACAGTAGACATGTGTCACTGTATTCATGTCTCATTGAGACATGGACATCAACCAAACACTACCCTATATACTGTTTGTAGATCTATATACTTTTCTAGAGACGATGATATGGATTAAAAAACGTGCATTTTGATAACTTTAAGGGGAATTCGGGGGAGGGTATGGCGAACTCTATAAAAATTATAGAGTTCGCCGGGGTCCGGCGAACTTGCCCAAATGCCCAAACAAAAATCGTATTTGGGGAATTAAAGTCCAAAAATCATGTTTGAGGAAATAATACAATTTTTTATTTTATTTTAGAAAAAAAAACCCACTGAATAACACCTTGAACCCGAACCATCGGACGCCTTAACCATGAAACCCGAACATTAGTAACCACACCCTTAGGCGTAATCCATGAGGAGTAAACATTAGAAACGGGAAGAAAACAACACTACGACTGATACCTAAACCGTTAGCCCTAAACCCCAGGATTTTTTTGTTTGTAGACATTGACCCTAATCACTTGCATCTATCCCATTTAGCCGAAAACCCTAATCCCTAAATTCTAAACGCTAAACCTTAATCACTCAGTCCCTAAACCCTAAACTCTAGACCGTAAACTTTAAACATTAAACACTAAATCCTAAACCGTAAACCCTAAACTGTAATCCATAAACCATAAGTCCTAAAGCCTAAACCCTAAATGAATTACTGTTAAGGTCATACTCTTTGGGCCATTAGTCATGGAACCTGAACTGTAACCAGGGCTGGTAATGGGTAGGGTAGGGTAGGGTAGGGTTTAGTGTCTCTATTCTAACCCTACCCGCGAGTTGAAAACTTTCTTAAAACTCTACCCTACACTACCCTACCCGCAGGTTGAGAATCTCTCAACCCTAACCCTATCCGCACCCTAGAGTTATAAGCCCTACCCTACCCGACCCTACCCGCAGAAACAAAAAAAATTTAAAACAAATATAAACCATCGGTATTTAAATCGGAAAGCTAAATCCCGAGTCCGAGTGACTTAGCATATGTTTGACAAGCCCATTGGAAGAGTCGATGCACGCCTGCGACCGGTTAAAATTTGTGCGATTCCCTACTTCAAGGACGTGTTTTTAGCAAGCAACACCCATCCTCAGAGTGTGATGGTGCCTCGGGGGTTACGTCGGAATAGATTTTCTCAATGAAATCGCGTTGGTAGTATAGCTCTACCCAAAAATAATCCCTGAGGATCAAATTTAGAAAGGGATTTGGTTATCACAAGTTCAACCCCAATAGAAATAACTGAAGTATTCAAACCTCGGGTCGTCTCACAAGGAATGGGAAAATATGTGCTTCAACATTGGTTAGAAATCCGGGGTTGTAAGTCATGAGCAAGAATTTAAAATAGGAATCTTAAACAAGTAATCTTAGAATGCAAGAAACTAATTCAATTAACTAAGCAAGATGTGAGCAATTCTAAACTAATGAGATAACATCCAATGTAATTCTACACCAAACTAAACAACTAACTATAACTAAGACAAAGCAATCAAGAATTTTGGATTTTCAAATAGGAATGATAAAAGCAACTCTTGGCTAGGCATAGGAATTGGGGTCACTATCCTTGTCTAATAACCATATCTTGACAATTATGAGGAACCAAACTCATTAAGTCTACTTCTACACTTGAAGTACGTTAAATGGTTTGGTCAACATCAACCCATAAGGTCTAACCTACCTACTAATTGACTTAGTAGTAAGTTAGTGTCAATGGCTATCAAATTGACCACTAAGGGTTCCCAAATCATCAAATCCATTAGACCCAATGACTCAAGTTTACCCAATTCTCTTAGCCTAGGCCAAGAGTAAAAAGAACTACTCCATAATCAAGGTAAACAATTCATCAAACACATGGTAAGCATTAACAAAAGACATGTTCAAATTGCAATTAAATTGAAATCAACAAGTACCCACTAACAATTATCAACATACAATCACTCAAACAATACAATTAATCATAGAAAGCATCAATGTAACATCAACAATTCAAGATTCACAACATTCATGAAATGGGTATAAAATGACAATTGACAAGAATTCATAAAACTAACACAAGATCTAAGCAAAATTATACTAAGGAATTCGAATTAAACAATCAAAACTAGTAATTAACAAGATCCAATTCAGAATTCAACAGGGAAGATCAAATTAAAACTAGATCTAGAGAGGAACAAGGGTTTCTCTCTCTAGAAGAACAAGAACCAAAACTAGCTAAAAATTGTGTCTAAGTGTAAAATGATTGATCCCCCCTTTCTCCTAGCATCCTTGGGTCTTTTCCATGCAGAAACAGCTTGAATTTGGGCCTGATGAGTCTCAGAAATCGCCAGGCATGATTTCCTTTAATGAGGTCACGTGCAGCTTTCCGCGCGTGCGCGCCATGCGTGCGTGCGCGTCAATTGCTTTTGTGATCCACGCGTGCGCGCCAGGTGCACGTGCACTTCGGTGGGAATTCTTTGGCCCGCACGGATGCGTCCATCCTTGCGTGCCACTTCCAGCTATCCTCATCCACGTGTGCGTGTGGAGTGCGCGTGCGCGCCAATGCTGAGTTTTCCAAAATCCAAATCTTCATGTTCCTTCCTCTTGTGCATGCTTTTTTTCTCTCTTCCAGGCCATTCTTGCCCTATTAATTCTGAAATCACTCAACAAATACATCACGGTATCGAATGGCAATACAAGAGGATAAAAATATAGCAATTCTAAGGCAAAATAAGCATGTTTTTCATCATGAAGCAATATTCGGAAGAGAACACAAAATCATGCATTTCTTGTGAATAAGTGTGAGAAATATTGACAAAAACCCCCAAATTCTTCACAATAAAAATCACAAAATTAGGGTTTATCAAATCTCCCCACACTTAAACCAAGCATGTCCTCATGCTTAAAATAAAAAGACCAAAGATCATGGTGAGAAAGGGTTTATGAAATGCAAATCACCTAAGTGAATGCATGCAACTAATGTAAAATCATCTATCTACTTGGTCAATGGTAAATCTATCCTCCAAGAACACATGTGAGCATATAGGGTGCAAATGATATGTAGTTCATGAATCCTACCAAATTGAACATCACTATGAAGTGCATATAACTTGCTAAAAGAACGCTTGTGAAAGCCAGAACAAGGAGTTGAGCATCGAACCCTCACCGGAAGTGTATCTGCTCTATTCGCTCGAGTGTATAGGGTTTGTCACTCAATCCTCTCCTAATCATGCTTTCCAAGATTTGTCTTTCATCTAACAATCAACAATTACTTAATGCGTGCTTACAAGTATCATGAGGTCTTATTCATGGGTTGTAATGGGGCCAGGGTGAAGGTAAGGATGTATATGGTCAAGTGAGCTTAAAATTTGAGTCCTTGATTAACCTAGAATCCCACTAGACACATAGAACAACCTATACAACTATATTACATTACCTAGCTACCCTTAAGTTTCACTTTTTGCATACTCATGCATTTTTTTCAATTCACATCCTATATGCATTGTTTTTATTACCTTGTCTTGGGGCATCTTTGTCCCCTTTCATTGCTCTATTTATTTATTTATATATATTTTTTTGTAGTCCCCTTTTTCTTGGGGTTTCATGTACAAAAGGTTTCAATGCATATGGTTCAATCATTTAATACATGAGTATGTTCCCAAATCCTAGAATTTTCAATTACAACTACAATACACCTCTTTACATCTACCCAAATTTCCCAAGTATATCCTTCCAATTAATTGATACACATCTCTACTTACCTAAGCTAATCAAGGATCCAAATTTAGGGACATACATTATTTTTTGCTTAGGGTTGTTGATGTGCTCCTTTTAAGAACGAAGAGGGTTTATCATAGGCTCAAAATTGGTTAGCAATGGTAGATAAAAGGGTTAAGGCCGTTTTGGAAAAGTGACTATTGAAATGATGGCCTCAATCATGTAAATGCATTCATACTCAAAGTAATAGACATATAGAATCAGACAAAGTAAGGATTACAATCATAGAGAGAGAATAATGCACACAAGAATGGGAAATAATGGTTAGAAGATGTAACTATGCAATAGGCTCAAAACTTACATGCTTGTGTTCTTAGATCAATCACTATATTCTAAAATACATTCTTAAAGCAAGTATGCCACAAAAAATTTGTTCAAAATTTGGTAGGGTACCCCAAAACACAGTTTCTTGGGGAAGAAGTTATTATTTTGACCAAGCAACTCTATAGAAACTAACTATCATGCAAGGAGTATTTACAAGCAAGACTAACTACACATGCAATGCACTAACTACTAAGCAAAAGATAAATCCATGGGTGTTGAAAGGAAGAGATTGTTACCCATGGAGATCAGTCGAACGACCTCCCCACACTTAGAATTTAGCATGGTCCTCCGTGCTACTAATAATGCACAAGGGACGGTTAGGACCAGAACCTTCACTATCTCCTCCATCAGAGCTCCCATCACTTGGGTTTAAGGTAGATGTGAATATTTTGGGTTCCTCCATACTAGGGGTAACACAACGCAGAAGCTTCTTGATGTAAGTGTATCGGCATTGGTTGCGCCGCTCATATCTATCAAGCTTTCGGTGTAGATCTTCTATCCTTTGGTGTGTAGATCTTTGCCGTGGTGGTGATGATGAGGTTGAAGGAATAGTAGATGGGAGAGCTATGTCAAGGCTTGGGTTGTTCATGGGAAGATGTAGGTATTTTCCGCTTGGGACTACATCGCCCTTAGCCGGAATTATAGCCTTCGTGTCCATGTTTTCCCAAGGAACACCCGCAGCCGCAACTAAATCGGATACCAATGCTGGGAATGGAAAATTTCCTCGGGCGTGGACTTGTCCCATCGCTTGCTTGACAAGAAGCGGAATGTTCACCGGTCTCTCCGTGAGAACACACCAAACAAGCAAGGCGAGATCCGCCGTGAAGGACGACTTGTGGGTGCTAGGTAGCACAAAGTGAGATAGGATCTGGGCCCAATCTCTAGCTTCTACAGTGAGGAAGCGAGCGTCAATGCATTTGGGCCTCATCCGGAGTCGACCATGGGTCCAAAATGTCTCTGGCTCAGCAATGACTCGGAGGATCGAGTCCCAATCAAACCCAAACTTTTCTCACTGACGTAAGACCTCTTGGTAGCCATCCATATCACTTGGTACCGGTAGAATATTAAGCACTTGCTGAATAGCCTCTTCTGAAACTGATACTTGCTTCCGGCGCACGTATACCGATTAAAGAGAGGGAAGATGGTAGTTAGTGTAGAATTCTACCACCCATGAGAGGTTGACCTCTTGTGGTTTTCTCTGAAGGAACTCTCATCCTCGCCGTTCAATACGGGGTAAAATACAAGGAGCAATCTTGTTCAGTGGAGCGAGTAGATGCTCGGCATGATAGTTCCTCTCAACCATGGTGGGGAACACAAGTTCACAAAAGCGGTTGGGGAATCTTGAAGAATCTTTTGCCGGTTTGTTCTTCTCGTTCTCATCAATAGGAGTGGGTGTCTTTGCCTTCTTAGAGAGGGGTTTGGCTCCTAATGAGGAGTGCGCCTTATAGTTTGATCTTTGGGGTGCCTTCCTTGCGGCTGGTTTCCTTGGAGCTTTCTCCTTGCCTCTCTTGGTGGCCATCCTGAGAAAGGAAGGAAAACAGGAAAACATTAAACTCAAAGAATCATTTTAATAAAAACATGCAAGTGAAGGGTGGTGCCCAAAAGAGGTAGTGTAACAAGGTGATTATAAAGGCATGGGTCACAACACTTGGCATGGGATGCAAGAGGTAGTAAAGCATGCAAAATGGCATGAGAAGTATAATCTTAAGCATCCATAACAAAGAGCAAGTCATGTTCAATGAGTATCTAATTGGCAAGTAATAAGCAAACTGCACTCAATGCATTTAGAAGACAACAAGTGAATGAGGAGAAGCACCAAATTGAAAGTACATGATAAAAATAAACCAAAATGGCATGCATGTATTTCCTCGAAAACTTGGCGTACAATTATCAAGCAATGAGTAATTATGAGATACTTAACCAATTTGAAGCCCAAAATGGAATATCAATCATCACACAACATTACTTATATGACAAAGATACGGAAAAGCAATCAAGAAGATCCATTAAAGCAAATTAAACTCAAATTCAACATCCATGGAAAAGCAAGAAAAAGGAAAAGTAATCAAACAAGAACTTAAGTAGTATAATCAAGCAACTAAAAGAGAAATTAAGCAAAGCAACAAGAAGAGTCTAACTAGAAGAAGAAATAATTGAAAGAAAGTAATAGAGGAGATATGGAAGAAGTGGAACCTTGAGAAGTGGAAAAGAACAAGGTAGGATTCTTTTTTTGTGAAGATGAGAAAGAAATAGAAAAGATGTAGTGCCACCGGAAGTGGTGGTGGTCGCCGGTGGGTAGCTGGAGACGGTGGTGGTGGATTGGGGAAGAGGGAGAAGAGAAGAGAGGTGATGGAGAAGGAATAAGAGAAATAAGAAAGAAAGGGGGTGAGAAAGACAGGGCACGCAGCTTTAAAACTGGTTTGCACGACCGGCGCGCGCGCGCACGGTGCGCTGGCGCGTCGGTGAGGGTGGTGCGAGGGACTGGAGCGCGTCATTGGCGCGCACGCGCGAGGTTGGTTGTGCCCCTAGCATGGAGTTGGCACAGAGTAGGCCCAACTCTCGGGTGAGTTGTACCAGGGTGGTCATGTAGCACAGGCGCGCGGATGCGCACAGTGCGCGGACGCGTGCCTGAGTAGATTGACGATCGGCGCGGACGCGCGTAGTTCGCGGACGCGTCGGTGTGGGCATAGGCTGGGCACAAGTCTCTGGTTTTTGTACCAGGGAGTTTAGGTAGCACCATCGGCGCTCGCACGCACAGTGCGCTTGCGCGTCGATGGCTAAATTACAAGGGGCACGCAGGCGGCAAGCACGCGGACGCGTGGGTGCCTGGCGTGAGCTAGGCACAAAATGGGAATGACTCTCGGGTGTTTGGCCCAAGAGTATAAAATCCACCACCGGCACGCGCGCGCACGGTGCGCTGGCGCGTCGGTGCCCTTTTTCCTTTTCCCCTCTTTTTTTTTTACATAGCAAAAGCTATTCTAACACATTCTTGGTAGGTATTTAAGCTAGTAGTCAAAGAGAACACTCCACAATTCCATGCATTATTCAAAACATGGCATTCTCTCTATTTCAACAATTCATCCATACCAAAATGGTGAGAACTATATGAACATCCTATCTATTCAACAAGAACAATAAAGCTAGCAATCCTATGCAATCAACAACATCAAGAAATCACAAAATTTACAAGAATCTAGAGCTAAAAGTAAGAATGTACACAAGGAAGATCTTACCACGGTGGGGTGCCTCCCACTAAGCACTTTTCTTTAACATCCTTAAGTTGCACGGTCCTTTGCTTAAGCTTCCTCTCTCTTTGGTGCATCCTCCAATAGGAACACCTCTAGCTCTTTTGGGAGCTTGTAGCCATGGTACTTCTTCACTCTATGTCCATTCACTTTGAAAGTTGCTTCACTTTTAGGATCAAACAACTCCACCATTCCATAGGGCTTTATCTCCTTTACCTTGAAATGTCCTTCCCATCTAGAACGGAGCTTGCCAGGCATGAATCGAAGCCTCGAGTTGTAGAGGAGAACCTCATCACCTTCTTGAAAGTCCTTCTTCCGGATGTGATGGTCATGAAAACCTTTAGCCTTTTCTTTGTAGATCCGGGCATTCTCATATGATTCGTTCCTCAAATACTCAAGCTCCTCTAGCTGTAACTTTCTGGCTTCACCCGCCTTGGTCAAATCCATGTTGCACTACTTTACCGCCCAATAGGCTCTATGCTCAATTTCCACCGGAAGGTGGCGTGCCTTACCATAGATGATCCGGAAGGGGCTCATCCCTAACGGAGTCTTGTAGGCCGTTCTATACGCCCATAGTGCATCTCCTAACCGGAGGCTCCAATCCTTCCTTTGTGGATTGACCACTTTTTCCAAGATTCTCTTAATCTCCCGGTTGGATACTTCCGCTTGTCCGTTGGTTTGCGGATGATAAGCAGTAGCAACCTTATGCGACACTCCATAGCGCTTAAGCAATGCCTCTACTTTCCTGTTACAAAAGTGGGATCCTTGGTCGCTCACGATTGCTCGTGGCGACCCATAACAGCATACAATATTATTCCTAATAAAAGAAATGACGGTATTGGCGTCGTCAAGGCGGGTAGGTATTGCTTCTACCCACTTTGACACGTAGTCAACCACTAACAGAATATACAGATATCCACTTGAGTTGGGAAATGGTCCCATAAAGTCAATGCCCCATACATCAAATATCTCACAGAACAACATAGGTTGCTGAGGCATCTCATCCCTTTGGGATGTGTTTCCCGACTTCTGACACTGATGGCAAGACACATAGAACTGGTTAGCATCCTTGAATAAGGTTGGCCACCAGAATCCACAATCCAACACCTTTTTAGCGGTCCTTTGTGGGCCAAAGTGGCCACCACATTTGGACGAATGGCCAGCTTCAAGAATGGATTGGATTTCAGATTTCGGGACACATCTTCGAATTACTTGGTCCACTCCCCTCTTCCATAAGTGAGGGTCATCCCAAATATAGTACTTGGAATCACTCCTCAACTTATCCCTTTGGTGTTTAAAAAAGTTGGGAGGAAAGAGTTTTGCAACCAAGTAGTTCGCCATTGGGGCAAACCAAGGAAAACTATCCGTCACAGCATGCAAACTATCCAATGGGAATGAGTTGTTGATCGGAAATGGGTCAAATTTTAAATTCTCAATTTGGCTTAAATGATCTGCCACCAGGTTTTGAGACCCACTCCGGTCCCTAATCTCAATGTTGAATTCTTGCAAAAGTAAGATCCAACGTATGAGTCTAGACTTTGACTCATTCTTTGTCAATAAGTACTTTAAAGCTGCATGATCCGTGTATACCACTATCTTTGATCCTAGCAAATAAGATCTGAATTTATCTAAAGCATGAACAATAGCTAGGAGTTCTTTTTCAGTAGTGGTATAGTTGGATTGTGCTGCATCCAGTGTTTTAGAAGAGTAAGCAATGACATAAGGGAGTTTACCATCGCGTTGTGCAAGCGCAGCACCTACAGCATGGTTTGACGCATCGCACATTATCTCGAATGGCAACATCCAGTTGGGGCCTCGCACAATCAGTGCTATGGTAAGAACTCTCCTTAGCTCTTCAAAAGCTTTCACACATTCACTGTCAAACTCAAAATCTACATCTTTTTAGAGTAAGCGCGACAATGGCAAAGCAATCTTGCTGAAATCTTTGATAAAGCGCCTATAGAATCCTGCATAGCCTAAAAACGAGCGGACCTCCCTCACAGATGAGGGGTGAGGTAAAGTGGTGATAACATCGACCTTGGCCGGGCCTACAGAAATGCCTTCATGAGATACTACATGTCCCAACACTATACCTTGTCTTACCATAAAGTGACATTTTTCAAAATTCAAGACAAGGTTAGTGTCAACACATCTAGCTAAGACCTTGGCCAAGTTCTCTAAGCAACAATCAAATGAAGTTCCATAAACATTGAAGTCATCCATAAAGACTTCCAGACAATTCTCTATTAGATCGGAAAAGACACTCGTCATACACCGCTGAAAAGTAGCAGGTGCATTACGTAGTCCAAATGGCATCCTTTTATAGGCAAAGGTGCCAAAAGGGCAAGTGAATGTGGTCTTTTCCTGATCTTCAGGAGCAATGTGAATCTGGAAGTAACCAGTGAATCCATCAAGAAAGCAATAATGGGATTTACCCGCCAAACGGTCCAACATCTGATCGATAAAGGGCAAAGGGTAGTGGTCCTTTCTTGTAGCGGCGTTCAATCTTCTATAATCAATGCACACTCACCACGCATTTTGTACTCTCTTGGTGACCACTTCACCATCATCCTTTCTAACTGCAGTGATGCCCGATTTCTTGGGAACAACCTGGACTGGGCTCACCCATTCACTGTCAGAAATTGGGTATATGATACCCGCATCAAGTAGCCTAGTGACCTCCTTCTTTACCACATCAAAGATGGTCGAGTTGAGCCTTCTTTGCGGTTGCCTAACCGGTCTAGCTCCCTCTTGGGAAAATATATGATGCATGCACTTGCGAGAGTCAATCCCCATAATATCGGCTAGGCTCCATCCAATTGCTTTCTTGTACCTTCTTAGAACATCTAGGAGCTTCCCTTCTTCTTCACTGGAAAGCTCACTAGCAATAATGACCGGAAACCTTTGGTTGTCCTCTAAGAAAGCATACTTCAAATGAAATGGAAGAGGTTTCAGTTCACTCTTTGCCTCAAGTTGAGGTTCCTTTTCATCAAGCTCGCAGAGTTCATTCTCAACAACTTTCTCATGTTCATCCTCTTGGTCATCCATCTCTTCAACATTAGGGTAGCATAGCTTGTTGTGGTCTTCTTCTTGCACTTCCGCTACCACTTCATCAATTACATCACATCAGAGAACGGAATGCTCTTCGGGAGGATGCTTCATGGCTTCTTCCCTATTGAACTTGATAGTCTTGTCTCCAACCTCAAAAGAATATGTGCCGGTGAAGGCATCTAACTTGAATTTAGAAGTTTTGAGGAAGGGTCTACCAAGTAGAACGGAGGATGAGCTTTTATTTTCTGTTGGAGGCATTTCAAGAATGTAAAAGTCAACTGAAAAAACCAAATCCTTGATCGCCACAAGTACATCTTCTGCTATTCCCATTACCGTGATCACACTTTTATCGACTAAGGCAAACCTCGCCGCCGACTTCTTTAATGGAGCTAAATTCAACCGCACATAGATAGAAAGTGGCATGATGCTTACACAAGCTCTCAGGTCACACATACAATCATGAAAAGTGCACCCACCAATATAACAAGACACCAAACAAGGTCCAGGGTCACCACATTTCTTTGGAATAGGTTCTATCAAGGAAGAAATTGAACTACCCAAGGATAATGTCTCCAATTCTCCTATCCTATCCTTGTGTGTACACAAGTCTTTCAAAAATTTTGCATACTTTAGAATTTGTTGAATAGCATCAAGAAGTGGTATAGTTACCTCAACCTTCTTGAATACTTGAAGCATGTTCAAATCAAATTCCGGTGTTTTCTTTGCTTTCTTCACCATGGAAGGGAATGGAATAGGAATGGAATCATCCACTATAGCTTCCCTCTTGGGTTCCTTGAGACTTACTCCTTCTTCCTCATGCCTTTTGTCTACCCTCTTCTTTATGTGGAGCTTCAACAACCACTTCTTCCTCATGAATGTCTTCCATGACCCTTGGAGATATCTCCTTTAATGTAGTCTCCGACCGTAGAGTGATGGCATTGAGACCACCCTTTGGGTTTGGTTGGGGTTGGGATGGAAGGTTAGAAGAGCTTGAGGGTTGGTTGGTGTTATTGTTGGGGGTTGAGGATTGGTTTGACATGGCCATCTTTGAGAGAATGTTGGTGAGGTTAGCCAATTGAGTGCCCAAGGCATCAAATTGAGCCTTGTTGCTCTCGTCCCATTTCACCATGGCGGCTCTAAGCTCATCAACTTGATTGTTGGAAGATGGAGAGGTTTGGTTGGATTGTTGTCTATGGTGTGGTGCTTGGTATTTGGTGTAGTTATTTTAGTTTTGGTTGGGGTGACCTTGGTTGGCTTGGTAGTTGGTGTTATTATGGTGGTATTGAAATGAAGATTAGTTGTGGTTATGATGAGAAGAAGAGTTGTTCTATTTTTGGTTTTGATTGCTCCCTTGTGTATTATCCCTCCACCCTTGATGTTGATTACCACCATGAGGGTAATTGTTTTGGCCTTGAGGAGGATAGGGTGGACGGTTGTTGTAATTCACATTGGCCACTACAAGAGCATGTTCCTCTTGAATTTGATGGCATTGATCGGTGTAATGTGTGGTGCTAGAATACAAACCACAAATCTTAGGAGGGCCTTCAAGTTGAGCAACTGGAGGTGGGGCTTGGATGGCTTGGATAGAGTAGTATTCCTTTTGTATTTGCGTGAGGATGGTGATCATATCCCCAAGTGCTTTGGTTAGGCTTGATTCGGAAGGGGATGGTTCTACCACACCCTTGAGAGGATTACTTCTCACCCTCGTATGTTGTGTAGCCTCGGCAACATCATTTATCAACTTCCAAGCTTCTCCCTCCGTCTTGTTTTTTGAAAGGGAACCACCACTAGAAGCGGTGAGCAATCTTCTATCTTCCACACAAAGACCTCCGGTGAAGTAGCTAATGAGCAAGTGAGTGTTTATTCCATGGTGTGGACAAGATTTCAATAGCCTCTTGAACCGAGACCAATACTTGTACAAACTCTCTTGGTCTTTTTGCATTATACCCGAAATTTCCTTCCGGATGTAGTCGGTCTTCTCCAGTGGGAAGAACTTATCTAGAAACTCTCTTCTCAAGAAATTCCAATTAGTCACAATCTCATTCGGTAGCGAATAAAACCATGTTTTTGCTTGCCCTTCAAGAGAGAAAGGAAAGGCAAAAACCATGATAGCCACCTCATCGGCTCCATGCCTTCGAGCCGTAGAATAAGCAACTTGAAAATCCTTTAGATGTCAGATAGGGTCTTGACCCGGCAACCCATGATATTTAGGAAGTAGATGTATCAAGCTACTCTTCAACTCAAAGTTTGGATCAAGGTTAGGATACCTTGCTTGCAAAGGTTGGAGTATGATATCCGGAGCTCCTTGCTCATGCAAAGTGATCCGTCGTGGCTCCGCCATGTATGGCTCACCTGTAGAATGCAAAGGTATATTATTAGTGCCAATAGAAGAATAGGAAGTAGCGGACTCTAAGTCACTCTCGGTACTGCCTAGTGATTCGGTATGTTCCTCAAGAGAGGCCGAAGTACTAGCCGTATAATCCAACCGCCGTCTGGCTTGCCGAGTGTGTAACAAAGTTCTTTCAATCTCAAGGTCAAACTCGGCTAAGCTAGAATTCGGTTGAGACCGAGTCATCAAACTTGGGAGTCATAGCACACAAACAAAAGAAATTTAAACTAAAGCTAAGTATCAAAAGAAAGTAAATTATCTACAATATTCACATATTCACATAACCAATATCAAGGCATATGTTGCAACCATTCCCCGGCAACGGCGCCAAAAATTTGATGGTGCCTCGGGGGTTACGTCGGAATAGATTTTCTCAATGAAATCGCGTTGGTAGTATAGCTCTACCCAACAACAATCCCCGAGGATCAAATTTAGAAAGGGATTTGGTTGTCACAAGTTCAACCCCAATAGAAATAACCGAACTATTTAAACCTCGAGTCGTCTCACAAGGAATGGGCAAACATGTGCTTCAACATTGGTTAGAAATCCGGGGTTATAAGTCATGAGCAAGAATTTAAACTAGGAATCTTAACAAATAAGTAATCTTAGAATGTAAGAAACTAATTCAATTAACTAAGCAAGATGTGAGCAATTCTAAACTAATGAGATAACATCCAATGTAATTCTACACCAAACTAAACAACTAACTATAACTAAGACAAAGCAATCAAGAATTTTGGATTTTCAAATAGGAATGATAAAAGCAACTCTTGGCTAGGCATGGGAATTGAGGTCACTATCCTTGTCTAATAACCATATCTTGACAATTATGAGGAACCAAACTCATTAAGTCTACTTCTACACTTGAAGTACATTAAATGGTTTGGTCAACATCAACCTATAAGGTCTAACCTACCTACTAATTGACTTAGTAGTAAGTTAGTGTCAATGGCTATCAAATTGACCACTAAGAGTTCCCAAATCATCAAATCTTTTAGACCCAATGACTCAAGTTTATCCAATTCCCTTAGCTTAGGCCAAGAGTAAAGAGAACTACTCCATAATCAAGGTAAAAAATTCATCAAACACATGTAAGCATTAACAAAAGACATATTCAAATTGCAATTAAATTGAAATCAACAAGTACCCACTAATAATTATCAACATACAATCACTCAAACAACACAATTAATCATAGAAATCATCAATGTAACATCAACAAGTCAAGATTCACAACATTCATGAAATGGGTATAAAATGACAATTGACAAGAATTCATAAAACTAACACAAGATCTAAGCAAAATTATATTAAGGAATTCAAATTAAACAATCAAAACTAGTAATTAACAAGATCCAATTCAGAATTCAACAAGGGAAGATCAAATTAAAACTAGATCTAGAGAGGAACAAGGGTTTCTCTCTCTAGAAGAACAAGAACCAAAACTAGCTAAAAATTATGTCTAAGTATAAAATGATTGATCCCCCCTTTTCCCCTAGCATCCTTGGGTCTTTTCCATGCAGAAACAGCTTGAATTTGGGCCTGATGAGCCTCAGATATCGCCAGGCACGATTTCCTTTAATGAGGTCACGTGCAGCTTTCTGCACGTGCGCGCCATGCGTGCGTGCGCGTGCGCATCGGTGGGAATTCTCTGGCCTGCGCGGATGCGTCCATTCTTGCACGCCATTTCCAGCTATCCTCATCCACGCGTGCGCGTGGAGTGCACGTGCGCGCCAATGCTGAGTTTTCCAAAATCCAAATCTTCATGTTCGTTCCTCTTATGCATGCTTTCTTTCTCTCTTCTAGGCCATTCTTGCCCTATTAATTTTGAAATCACTCAACAAATACATCACGGCATCGAATGGCAATAAAAGAGGATAAAAATACAGCAATTCTAAGGCAAAATAAGCATGTTTTTCATCATGAAGCAGTATTAGGAAGAGAACACAAAACCATACATTTCTTGTGAATAAGTGTGAGAAATATTGACAAAAACCCCCCAAATTCTTCACAATATAAATCACAAAATTGTGGTTTATCAGAGTGCCTTCCACATCATGTGAGCTACGTAAACTAGCGGTTCAACCCTAAGTAAAATTAATGTAGCCACTGTTTTGTTACCACAACATATTTAAATAATTATAATAAATAATTATTTAACATTTAATTTATTACTATTAACCATTAATTAAACAAAGATATAACCAATTAATATAATTTAAATATTATTTTAATATATATGTTATATATATATCAATTTATCTTTTTTATTTATTTGCCATGTGTCAAGGCTCTGTTGGAATGCAAGAGGTCCTCTGAGAAGGAGCTCCTCTCCTTGGTCCATGTGAAGGAACTCAATTCCTTTTCCTTCCAATGCCTCCAATGAATCGTCAGAATGAGTTGGGTGCCACATCTCGTAACTTGAGTTGGAGCTCGACAACCGATAGACAGAGAGAGCGACACCGATTCCCATCGCTTTGTCAATCAGTCAAACGTCGTGGAGCCCACTTGTACGGGTGTGATGTTCCACTTGGTGAGATGGAGATAGAACTTATATAGAGTAAAGTATCGTTTTTGTCCCCAACGTTTGGGGTAAGTCCCAAAGTTGTCCCTAATGTTTCAATCGTCCTATTTAAGTCCCTAACATTTCAAAATTAACTCAATGTTATCCTGCAGTTAGGGATCCGTTAACATAATTGACGGCGGGATAAAATTGAGACGATTTTGAAACGTTAGGGACTTAAATAGAACGAAAATGTTAGGGACAAAAATGATACATAAAAATAAATTTTAATTTAATTTTATCTTTCAATAATATTAATTTTTTACTGTACATAGTATTCAATTATTTTTTAATTACATTTAAATAAATTACACTTAATCACATTACTTTCATTTTAAATAAATTTATTTTTTTATAATTTTAAAGAATTTTGATACATTAGAGACAAAAGGTATAATTTATATTTTATTGTATATATATTATTTTTTTCCTTTTCTACAAGTTTATATACTAGTCATTCTACAAACATTTCATGATAACTGAAAATCCTTAAGAGTAAAATTATAAAAAAAATTAATTTATTTAAAATGAAAGTAATATGATTAAGTGTAATTTACTTAGATGTGATTAAAAAATAATTGAATACTATGTATAGTAAAAAATTGACATTATTGAATGATAAAATTAAAATTTATTTTTATGTATCATTTTTGTCCCCAACGTTTTCGTCCTATTTAAGTCCCTAATGTTTTAAAATTGTCTCAATTTTGTCCCGCTGTCATTTCTGTTAACGGATCCTTAACGGCAGGACAACATTGAGTCAGTTTTGAAATGTTAGGGACTTAAATAGGACGATTGAAACGTTAGGGACAACTTTGAGACTTACCCCAAACGTTGGGGACAAAAATGATACTTTACTCAACTTATATATAACCCGCACGAGTCCCACCAATCACACCCACATTGGAACATTTTGACAAACAATAATCACACAATCGGTCCAGCAGCAGCCATTGGAACGCTAAGAGCCTTCAACGTTACACAAGATGGATCCTGTCTCTGAATCCTGCAACGGGTCCCCGAAACCGAGGTGGGGGCAGGCGAATGGAGCGTTGGAGATGGCCTCGTCGACGATGATCTCGAAGAGGTCGATATGAGTACGCTCTCCGTTTATCAGCCGTGGTTTTCGAATTAGGGTTTTCGTAAACGACCTTCCCCATCATTGAATTTTGCATTTCAATATCATCGTTTTCTCGCGATGTAGGTTTTGCACCCGAGTGGGACCCCAGCGAGTTCGTCATTGTGGAGGACTTGGAGGAGAAGTTGAAGGCGGCCTGCGCCAAGGTCGGAGTGGGACCGCCTGATTTTTTCTCTCTATCCCCGGTTCGTGTGGGGGGCAAGGATTACCACGGTTATGGAGTCCACGTGTTTAACACCCCGACCGGGGTAAACTTTGGCGCATTCGGCGGGTATTCTACCGATGAATATGTTGCAAGGCAACATGCGGCATTCATTGCCATAGAGGTACTATTGATTGAGACAGAAACCAAGGTTTGGGACTTTAATTATCAGGTTGCCCTCCGATACAAGGAACATGTAGCTGAGTTGCAGCGGGAGTCGAGGTTGTGCTTACCGGAGCGTATGTTCCAGATGGAAGAGGAGATTGCAGTCCTGAAACACCGGTTGCCCCGTGACAAAGCCCGGTATTAAAAGGCTAGGAAGCTCGGGTGGGCAACATCCACCGGAGTTTAGTTTTGCACAATTAATATAGTGTGATCTCACATATTGTCTGCAAAATGTAGTAGAATTGGCTGTGTTCGTACTTTGCCCTTTTTTTATTAAATAATCCAGCAAAACATCTGTTAGATTTCTCTATTCTGTCCTTCTCCAGAGGTATTATGTGCAACCCAATAAATTCTGTGTGATAAAAAATTTTTTAATTAGAATTACGGTGGACATTGAATAGAGTATGAGAATGATACTAAATTTTCACTTTAGAGTCTGACAATTTTAGATTACACAGAAAAAATTTATCATAAATTGAATGTGTCGAATAAAAAGTGACCTAGCAAAACAGCAATCATATTTTAAATTTATCCAATTTTAAAATTATTTGAGTGTGACACTAGTTAAACCCCGAATCTCAAATAAAATAGTTATTTAATATCTAATATTTATTTAAATCAAAAGTAATAACGACTAATTTAATCAAAAGTCATTTTATGCAAAATTACTTAAGTTGCAATTATAGTTAATATATGTTTTGCCCATGGATATATTAGTAAATAATAATATCCTACCAATCTTCTAGTTGGGCCATACATATAAATTTTATGTGCACTTTGAAAGAACTTTTCCCTGATCACTTTAGTAATTTGCTCTGTCTCATACATTAGTTATGAAATTACCGTATCGAGTGTCACATTAGTGTCGTAACGAACCTACGTGATACATCGATAGATAGATGGATACATAGATAGAGAGAGGGAGAAGGAGAGAGAGATAGAGGGAGAGAGATAGAGATAGAGAGGGAGGGGGAGAGATAGAGCGAGATAGAGAGGGAGAAGAAAAGGGAGAGATAAGAGGGAGAGGGAGAGGGGGAGGGAGAGGGAGTGAGAGAGAGAGAAAGAGAGAGAGAAGGAAAAAGAGAGGAGAAAGTAGAGAGATATGGGAGAGAGAGAGAGAAGGAAAGGAGAGGAGAGAGAGAGAGGAGGAGGAGAGATAGAAAAAGGGGAGAGATGATTAGAGAGAGAAAGGGGAGGAGAGAGAGGAAGAGAGAGAACGGAGGGGGAGGGGGAGAGGGAGAGGGGGAGGGAGAGGGAGTGAGAGAGAGAGAAGGAAATAGAGAGGGAGAGAGAGAGAGGGGGAGAGGGAGAGGAAAAGGGACCTATACAGAGAGAGGAAGACATAATTCTTTTATGCTTTTTTTTTGGTACGTTGTTTTGATTTAATTAAACCAAAAAATATTACTGTCATTTAACTTTAATTTTTAATTTTTATCATAAAAGAAAACATATAACCTTTAATGTGGTGAAAAAAAATCATAATAAAAAAAGTTAATTTTATTCATTCATTATATCTATAAGAATTTAGATGATTTACATAAGTGTTACGATATTTTTTTTTAACATTCATTTTTAAAATAGTATCCACTTGTGACTCTAATAGTTATGAACTAATATGCGTTAGAAACTAGCCTCAAACATATGTATATAAAAATAAATAATGATAAGAAAAAGAAATAATAAAAGCATCAGATTAAAAATACTAAAAGAATAGCGGAGGCTAAATATAATTTATAAAGTTTT
>NC_029794.2:25483214-25484891 GCF_000816755.2 Arachis ipaensis | reverse complement strand
ATTAAAGAAGGTAAAAAATTAATAAATTTTATTATTTTTTATTTCATTACTCTAACGAGTAAGTATGACAAAATAAATATTTTTATAATAGTTATGTAGATAAATGTCTAAATCAAACAAAAAAGTAATTTTTTTAACAAATCTTTGATAACTCAAAATTTAACTCAACAGAAATATATAGATCAAAGTGATAAACAACGTTGAGAGAGACGATAGTGCTTATATGATATGGTGGTAATTGATTGTGGACTTGCGGTGGGGGTTAACAGAAGAAGAAACCCAAAAAGAAGAATAATAAAACAAGACAACATAGTAATGAAAGCGAGACAATAATAGTTACACATGTAAAAAAATAATAAAAGAAAAAAATAGTGTATAATATGATGAAATGACATAATCAAAATAAACTTAATAATTTTGAAAAAATAATAAAAGTAAAGATAATTAAGAATGTTCAATATAAAACTAAAGATATAATTTTTCAATAGGGCTGAAAAATAAATAAATTTAAGATATACATAACTAAATAGGGCAAGATGTGTTTTAATTTCTTAAAAAATATTTAAATACTATATTAAATATTACAAGACAATAGGCAACTAAATTAAAAATCCTCTAATGAAAAACATAAATAACAGTGTATATATTTTTATGAGTTATTGGACAAATTTTTATTGAATAACTAATTTAAGTACGAACTAAAAAAATACTGCTACAAAACACAAATATTATCCAATGGCAATAACCGTGATACACATAACATCATTTAGTGATGAGAAACAAATTTTAATTAAATTACAGTAACTAGATAATAAACCCTTGATGATAAAAAAAAACTTATCAAATTAAAATTTAATAATGTATGAACTATAACATAAACACCAAAAAATAAGTAACAAAATAAAGTACATTGAATAAACTAATTTTTAAAAATATTTTCATAATTTTAATAGACAAAATCTTCATTATATCGTTAATTTGTCATAACTAATTTAAAAAATAAAATAAAAAATATTAGAAATTAATAGACGGCATTCAGAGCTTTAAAGAAATACAATACAAGCATTGTCATTATAAAAATACTCTTTGTATATTTCAGCATAGTTGAGAATAAAAATCCATTCCTTCGAATATTTTACCTTATATATTACCTACAACTTTAAACTATAACTATTTTATATTACCTCTTTATTGTGTGCTTTTATAATTTAGCATTTTAAAGATTTTTTTGTAGTAATTTTAATTTCAATAAAATATGATATAAATAAGATAACGTCAGTATTAAAATAAAAAATACCTATCTAATAAATTTTAAAAAATGAATAACATATTAACAAAAATATAAAATTTATTTCTTAAAAGTAATAGAAAAGCGACTGAATTGTGCCTGTTGAGCCGTTAGTGTAGTATAATTACTTAATTATTTCAAATTTTAAATAAGTAGTCGCAAATGGTTACAAGAACGGTCTGACTTACCATCACATAAATTTCATGTCCATTTGGATAAGATGTGGGTCCACCAACGCGGTTGTGGCATTCCATTGGGGTTATGAGGCGAGGAGACATGATTTATCTATAAAAGAGGGAATGTTCTTGCTAACACAGCGTTATAATAAGTGTCACACTATGGGTCCGGAAACAGAATCGCCCACTGGTGCATCAACGTCAGACTCTGTG
>NC_029794.2:25472495-25483206 GCF_000816755.2 Arachis ipaensis | reverse complement strand
TGTCACCTCAGCGAATATCGAGCGCGGCAGCATAGGTAGGCTAAGTACCTGGTCCTTGTTGGGTTGGGTTTTTACTTCCTCTGTTCCGGTTCGGTCTAGTAAATTGGTGACTCGTTGCCTTGTTTGTCGATTTGCAGATGTCATCCTCGAATGGGACACATCGGAGTTCATGGTTATGGATGACTTAGAGGAGAAGCTCTACGTGGCCTGCCTAAAACTCGGTGTGGGTCCTCCCGACTTTTTTCCTCTCGCAGTCGTTCGTGTCCGTGACAAGGATTATTTCGCCTATGGAGTCCACTTGCACAGTACACCGTCGGGGGTGAATTTCTTGGTCTCTGGTCGCTACTCGACGGTCCAGTGGTTGGCTTGGCAAGATGCCACGTTCATCATGTTGGAGCGGTTGCTTGAAGAGAGTGGGAAGAAGCTTTGGGCCTTTAATTACATGGTTGCGGGTCGTTTCAGGGACCATGCGGAGGAGTTGCGGTGCTTACGGTGGACAGTAGTACCTCAGGTGAATGAGTGTCGATCTCATGAGGATTGATTGACTAAGCAAAAATGGTTAAGTGATTTACTTAGTTAGGCAAACAGAATATGGTATTTGAAGGTTCAAAAGCATTACCAGTAAATTCAGGATATTAGAAAGCAAGCAGTAAACAAGTTGTGAATAATATATGGAGAAACAGTTAAGGCTTCAGAGATATCTATTTTCTGGATTGACTTTTCTTACAAACTATTTTAATCATGCAAGATTTAATTCATGGCAAACTATATGTGACTAAACCCTAATTCCTTAGACCTTTTTAGTCTCCTCTAAAATTCATCAACCGCCAATTCCTTGGTCACTTAATTCCAATTAGAGGGTGAAGTTCAATTCTAGTTTATATGCCACAGAAATCCTAATTACCCAAATATAAGAGGATTATATGTCACGTATCCAGTTAAGTCCAGATAATTAGAAATTTAGGAGAAATTATTTTCAAGCTATTATTCAAGTAAAGAGCTTTTCCAAGTTATACAAGAACTCAATTAGAACAAGGGTCATACTTCTGTTCCACCCAAATTCATAAGAAAAAGAACAAAAACAATTCTTGAATTATAAATCAGTACATGAATTAAAATAGAAAAGTAATATTATCAATCCATACAATAGACAGAGCTCCTAACCTTAATAGTGGAGCTTTAGCTGCTCATGGTTCAGAGAAAAAACTAGGATTCTGAAAAACTGTAAATTGCGGAATGAGGTCGAAGAGAAGAGAAGAGCCCGAAGGGCTGATTCTTTTCCCTTTTATATCTAATCCTAATTAATGTAAAATATATTTCCTGAAACTAAAATAATATCTTTTCCTAATTTTAATAATAAAAGTTAAATCAAAATTTGCAACGCCTTCACTTGTAATGCATCCTGGGACGAGTGGGGACCATTGGGCTCATTAAGGTCCACGCTGAACTTGGAAATTTCCAAGTTCAACGTGGAGGAGGCAGTGGCTACTCCTTTGCTTTTCTTGAGTCCACGCTGAACTTGGATATTTCCAAGTTCAACGTGGAGTGGTGCGTGTAACTTCCTTTGGTTTCTTCAAGCTGGCACTGAACTTGGAAGGAGCCAAGTTCAGCGTGGAGGAGGCAGAGCAAATTCCCTTGGCATTTTTCATGTTGGCGCTGAACTTGACCATTGTCAAGTTCGGCATGGAAATGTCCAAACGAAATGGAAGAAAAGGGTATACTGTTATATATCGTTGGAAAGATCTGAAAGTTATCTTTCCAATGCCGCTAGAATCACATCAATTGGATCTCTGTAGCTCAAGTTATTCTTGTTTGAGTGCAAGAAGGTCGGGGTTGACAGCATCATTCGCTTTCTTCCTTTTTTGCTACAAAACTCTGCCAAATCCATCTGAATGCTACCTGAAATAAACAGAAATTGCAAACAACTCAAAGTAGCATTCATAGTGGCTAAAAGTAATTAAATATTGATTAAACTTAGTAATTCAAGTGCAAATTTCCTAGGAAAAGATAGAAAAGATGCTCACTCATCACAATACCAAACTTGAATTATTGCTTGTCCTCAAGCAACCAAAATTAGTACATGATCAAGATGTGAATTTGCATGAGAATCTAGAATTCAGTTATGCTCATGTCTCTTCTTAAAGTGGGGTTTATCTATTGTAATTCTGAACAGTCTTGGTATCTCACTCTCCTTTGAATCAGAGGAATGTCACTGTCATTCAGAATCAGAATTCGGATCATATTATGAGTTCTCTGATCTTTACACTTCCGTTTAATCCTTGAACACAGCAGATATCCTTTACTTCTCAATGAATTGGTGCTTTGCATCTTGAGTCTAGCCGTGACTTTAAATGTTCTGTCTCAGGGGTTAATTGACAGAAGAACACCACAAGCACTTAATTGGGGAACTCTCTTTAAGTTCTGATTTTTCTAACAGCTACTCCCAGACAGTGGTGCTCAAAGTCTTTGGCATACTCTGCTAAATGCAATTGGTCTCGACTCTAAATGTTCTATCTCAAGGTTTACTTGACACAAGAACACCACAAGCAGATGACTAGGGAAACAACTCTTTGGGCTTTTAATCATGTCTGACCTCCCTAGTCATTGATGCTCAGAGCCTTGGACCTTGTTCTTATTCTTCTTTTGCTGTTTCTTTTGCTTCAAGGATTAAGTTTTCACTAATTTCAGAGAAGTCATAATAGTTCTCTAAATTCCTTTACCTTATACATCAACATTCTTTGATTCAAATTCAAATATTCATGGTTCACGTCATGCCTTCAGAATCACAGAAAACACCACTATATTCAAGTAAATAAGACTACTCTTCAATATAAACTTTCTTACTCATGCATTACATCTTTTTCTTCATTCTTTTCATTTGATTTCAAGCTCAGTGAGCAATACATGAGGCACCTTTTTAGACTAAAAATCAAATAACCAAATAAATAGTAAATTAAACTAGAACCTAGGAATTGAAATAAAAACTGATCATGCAATAACAAAAATAGCAGAAAACAGGAACTTAATCATAAAAATAGCAGAATAGGACAGAAAATGAAAAGGAACTGAGCCACCTCAATTATCCTAGTGGTCGTCTCATTCTTCAGGCCGTGCTCCTCCGTGAAGATGATTCGCCTTCCTTTGGTGCCATTAAAATAAACAAAAAATCCAAAAGCGAGTGACAACACCAAACTTAAAAGTTTGCTTGTTCTCAAGCAAAGAAGAACTGAAAATAGAGAGACACAAAAAGAATGTATGGAGGAATAAAAACAAATATTAATGCAAAAGAAGTCGAAAATAATAAAAGGGCAAGAGAGATAAAAATTTAAAACTTATTTTATTTTATTTTATTTTATTATTCCTATATATAATTATTTAATTATGGAAGAAGGGACAAAAGTACACCTGAAAGTTCACACGTTGGACACAATTACATTTTTGGATTGATGTGGGGACTGATGAGCGGATAATTTATATGCTTTTTGACATTGTTTTTAGTATGTTTCTAGTATATTTTAGTTAGTTTTTATTATGTTTTTATTAGTTTTTAAATAAAAATCACTCTTCTGGGCTTTACTACGAGTTTGTGTGTTTTTCTGTGATTTCAGGTATTTTCTGGCTGAAATTGAGGGACCTGAGCAAAAATCTGATTCAGAGGCTGAAAAAGGACTGCAGATGCTGTTAGATTCTGATCTCCCTACACTCAAAGTGAATTTTCTGGAGCTACAGAAGCCCAATTGGCGTGCTCTCAATTGCGTTGAAACGTCGACATCCTGGGCTTTCCAGCAATATATAATAGTCCATACTTTGCCTAAGATTTGATGGCCCAAACCGGCGTTCAAAGTCAGCATTAGAATTCCCGGCGTTAAACGCCGGAACTGGCACAAAAGTGGGAGTTAAACGCCCAAACTGGCACAAAAGCTGGAGTTTAACTCCAAGAAAAGTCTTTACACGAAAATGCTTCAATGCTCAGCCCAAGCATACATCAAGTGGGCCCGGAAGTGGATATTTACGTCATTTACTCATTTCTGTAAACCCTAGGCTACTAGTTCTCTATAAATAAGACCTTTTTGCTATTGTATCTTTACCTCATGACACATTACACGTTTCATTTTGTATCTTCTACGGCATGAGTCTCTAAACCCCATGGTTGGGGGTGAGGAGCTCTGCTGTGTCTTGATGGATTAATGCAATTACTACTGTTTTTCCCATTCAATCATGCTTGTTCTATTCCAAGATACCACTTGTTCTTCAACCTGATGAATGTGATGATCCGTGACAATCATTACCATTCTCACCTATGAACGTGTGCCTGACAACCACCTCCGTTCTACCTTCGATTGAGTGTGTATCTATTGGATTCCTTAATCAGAATCTTCGTGGTATAAGCTAGAATCCATTGGCGGCCATTCTTGAGAATCCGGAAGGTCTAAACCTTGTCTGTAGTATTCTGAGTAGGATTCAAGGATTGAATGACTGTGACGAGCTTCAAACTCGCAAGTGTTGGGCGTTAGTGACAGACGTAAAAGAATCACTGGATTCTATTCCGACATGATCGAGAACCGACAGATGATTAGCCGATTTTATTTTTGTTGGTTTAGAGTCTTTTATTTGAGTTTAGTTTTATA
Organism: Arachis ipaensis; assembly: GCF_000816755.2. Classification (NCBI taxonomy): domain Eukaryota; kingdom Viridiplantae; phylum Streptophyta; class Magnoliopsida; order Fabales; family Fabaceae; genus Arachis; species Arachis ipaensis. The sequence continues at coordinate 25,478,578 of NC_029794.2, read as the reverse complement.
TTTTAAGTTTGGTGTCAATTGCATGCTTTTACCCTCTTTTAATTTTTTTTCGAATTTGCATGTTCTTAGTGTTTCTTGATCTTTAAAAATTCTAAGTTTGGTGTCTTCTTTGTTTTTTCTTTAATTTTTCGAAAATTTGTGTTTGATTTTCTAAAAATTTCAAGTTTGGTGTCTTTTGTGCTTTTATTTACTTAAAATTTTTTTTTGAAAATTTGTTCTTGGTGTTCATCTTGAACTTCAAAGTGTTCTTGGTGTTCATCTTGACATTCAAAGTTTTCTTGGTTGTTTTCTCTATATTGATTCAAAATTTCTAAGTTTGGTGTCATTTTGTTGTTTTTCTCTTTCCTCATTAAAATTCAAAAATAAAAAAAAATATCCTTTCCTTTTTTACTCATAATTTTCGAAATTTTGCATTAATTTAGTCAAAGATTTTCAAAATCATATTTTTTTAGTCAAGTCAAAATTCTAAGTTCAAAAAAAAAATTGATTTTTTTCAAATCTTTTTCAAAAAAAAAATCAAATCTTTTTAATTTCTTCAATCATCTCTTTTCAATCAAATCTTTTTCAAAATAATTTTCAATCATATCTTTTTGATTGCTCTTTTCAAAATCTTTTTAATCAATTAATTAATTTAGTTTTCAATTTGCTTTGATTTTATTTTCTTTTAGTTTTCAAAATTTTATTTTCCATTTATTTTATTTTATTAATTTCGGTTACTTTTAATTAAAATAAAATAAAAACAAAAAAATAATATCAACATCATCTCCCTTTCTCCATCATGGACCTAAGTGGGAATGAGAAGTCCAGAAGGACTCTGGGGTCATATGCCAACCCCATTACAGCTGCATATGGGAGTAGCATCTGTATACCCCCCATTAAAGCAAGCAGCTTTGAGCTAAATCCTCAACTCATTATCATGGTGCAGCAAAATGCCAGTATTCTGGTCTTCCACAGGAAGAACCTACTGAGTTTCTGGCACAGTTCTTACAAATTGCTGACACAGTACGTGATAAAGAGGTGGATCAGGATGTCTACAAATTATTACTGTTTCCATTTGCTGTAAAAGATCAAGCTAAGAGGTGGTTGAATAACCAACCCATAGCAAGCATAAAAACATGGATACAGTTATCAGACAAATTTCTGAATCAATTTTACCCTCCAAAAAGGATGACACAGCTAAGGCTGGACATCCAAGGCTTTAAACAAGAGGATCATGAATCCCTTTATAATGCCTGGGAGAGGTACAGATGTATGCTAAGGAAGTGCCCCTCTGAAATATTTTCAGAGTGGGTACAGTTAGACATCTTCTACTATGGACTTACAGAAAAAGCTCAGATATCTCTAGACCACTCAGCAGGTGGATCTATACACATGAGGAAAACGATTGAAGAGGCTCAAGAGCTCATAGATACGGTTGCTAGAAATCAACATCTATACTCAAGCAGTGAGTCCTCTATAAAAGAAGAAGCCATGGCAGTAACTACTGATCCTAATCCTCAAGAACAGATTGTTGAACTTAATCAACAATTACTCCTGATGACAAAACAGTTAGCCGAATTCAAAGAGATGCTCCAAGAAACTAAAATTGCTAACAAAAATATAGAATCACAATTGAATCAGACAAGACAGCAGCTATCTAAACAGATAACAGAAGAATGCCAAGCTATCCAACTAAGGAGCGGGAAGACATTGAATGACTCAGCTCAAAATAGAAAAAAGTCAAGAAAGGAACAAATGATAGAGGATGGCCAAACCACTGCCCAAAATCCCTCTGAGGACATCAAGAGCCCAGAGAGGAATAACTCTGGCATTCAAACGCCAGAAAAGGGGGAAAAGTTGGCGTTAAACGCCCATCCAGCAACCAATCCTGGCGTTCAAATGCCAATGAGGGATCAGACACCTGCAAGTGCTAATAGTAACCCCTCTAAGAAGGTTTCTCCAACCACTTCTGTAGGGAATAAACCTGCAGCAAATAAGGTTGAAGAATATAGAGCCAAGATGCCTTATCCTCAAAAATTCTGCCAAGCGGAACAGGATAAACAATTTGCCCGCTTTGCAGACTATCTCAGGACTCTTGAGATAAAGATCCCATTTGCAGAGGCACTTGAGCAAATACCCTCTTATGCTAAGTTCATGAAAGAGATCTTAAGTCATAAGAAGGATTGGAGAGAAACTGAAAAAGTGTTTCTCACTGAAGAATGCAGTGCAGTCATTCTGAAAAGCTTACCAGAGAAGCTTCAAGATCCAGGGAGCTTTATGATACCATGCACAATAGAGGGTGCTTGTACTAAGACAGCTCTATGTGACCTTGTTGTCAAAGCTATGCAGCATCTAGACACGTCAAATGACTGCATGAGCGTTGATATTATTGACTCCCTAGTGGAAGAGGTCAATATGACTGAAAGACTTGAATCAGAGCTAGAGGACATCTTTAAAGATGTTCAGCCTGATCTGGAGGAATCAGAGGAAATAAAAGAACCTCTGAAAATCCCTCAGGAAGAGGAGAAACCTCCTAAACCAGAGCTCAAACCACTACCACTATCCCTAAAATATGCATTTCTGGGAGAGGGTGACACTTTTCCAGTGATCATAAGCTCTGCTTTAAATCCATAGGAAGAGAAAGCACTAATTCAAGTGCTAAGGACACACAAGACAGCTCTTGGGTGGTCCATAAGTGACCTTAAGGGCATTAGCCCAGCAAGATGCATGCACAAGATTCTACTGGAGGATAATGCTAAGCCAGTGGTTCAACCACAGAGGCGGCTAAATCCAGCCATGAAGGAAGTGGTGCAAAAAGAGGTCACTAAGTTACTAGAGGCTGGGATTATTTATCCTATTTCTGATAGCCCCTGGGTGAGCCATGTCCATGTTGTCCCCAAGAAGGGAGGCATGACAGTGGTTCATAATGAAAAGAATGAACTGGTTCCCACAAGAACAGTTACAGGGTGGCGTATGTGTATTGACTACAGAAGGCTCAATACAGCCACCAGAAAGGATCATTTCCCTTTACCATTCATAGACCAGATGCTAGAGAGACTAGCAGGCCATGAATATTACTGCTTTTTGGATGGCTATTCAGGCTACAACCAAATTGTAGTGGATCCTCAAGACCAAGAGAAAACAGCATTCACATGTCCATCTGGAGTATTTGCTTACAGAAGAATGCCTTTTGGTCTCTGCAATGCACCTGCAACCTTTCAGAGGTGCATGCTCTCTATTTTCTCTGCTATGGTAGAGAAGTTCCTGGAAGTCTTCATGGATGACTTTTCAGTATTTGGAGACTCATTCAGCTCCTGTCTTGATCATCTAGCACTTGTCTTGAAAAGGTGCCAAGAGACTAACCTGGTCTTAAACTGGGAAAAATGTCACTTTATGGTGACTGAAGGAATTGTTCTTGGGCACAAAATTTCAAGCAAGGGAATAGAGGTGGATCAAGCCAAGGTAGAGGTAATTGAGAAATTACCACCACCTGCCAATGTTAAGGCAATCAGAAGCTTTCTGGGGCATGCAGGATTCTATAGAAGGTTCATAAAGGATTTTTCAAAAATTGCAAGACCTCTAAGCAACCTGCTAGCTGCTGACACGCCATTTGTATTTGACACAGAGTGTCTGCAGGCGTTTGAGACCCTGAAAGCCAAGCTGGTCACAGTACCAGTCATCTCTGCACCTGACTGGACATTACCATTCGAACTAATGTGTGATGCCAGTGACCATGCCATTGGTGCAGTATTGGGACAGAGGCATAACAAGCTTTTGCACGTCATTTACTATGCTAGCCGTGTTTTAAATGATGCACAGAAGAATTACACAACCATAGAAAAAGAGTTACTTGCAGTGGTTTATGCCATTGACAAGTTTAGATCCTATTTAGTAGGTTCAAAAGTGATTGTGTATACTGACCATGCTGCTCTTAAATACCTACTCACAAAGCAGGATTCAAAACCCAGGCTCATAAGATGGGTGTTGCTTCTGCAAGAGTTTGATATAGAAATAAGAGACAGAAAAGGGACAGAGAACCAGGTAGTTGATCACCTGTCCCGGATAGAACCAGTAGCAGGGGTGTCCTACCCTCCTACTTAGATCTCTGAAACCTTTCCGGATGAGCAACTCTTCGCCATTCAGGAAGCACCATGGTTTGCAGACAGGAAAAGGAAGAAGCAAGAAAGGCTTCTCTCAATACAGAGTCAAATAAAACCCCCACATTCAAACTCTAAGTTTGGTGTTGGAAGGCCACAACCAAACTCTAAGTTTGGTGTTAAGAGGCCATCATCATGCTCTGAGTATCTGTGAGGCTCCATGAGAGCCCACTGTCAAGCTACTGACATTAAAGAAGCGCTTGTTGGGAGGCAACCCAATTTTACTTATCTATGTTAATTTCTATTTTCCATTGTTATTTTATGTTTTCTGTAAGTTGATGATCATGTGAAGTCACAAAAATAATTGAAAAAGCAAAAACAAACTGAAAAACAGAATGAAAAATAGCACACCCTGGAGGAGAAGCCTACTGGCGTTTAAACGCCAGTAAAGACAGCAGAATGGGCGTTAAACGCCCAGTCTGGCACCATTCTGGGCGTTTAACGCCAGAAATGGGCACCAGACTGGTGTTTAACGCCAGAAAAGGGCAAAAAGCTGGCGTTAAACGCCAGAAATGGGCAGCAACCTGGCGTTTAACGCCAGGATTGGCAGCAGAGGGCGTTTTGCACGCCACTTGGTGCAGGGATGAGATATCCTTGACACCTCAGGATCTGTGGACCCCACAGGATCCCCACCTACCCCACCACTCTCTCTCTTCTTCACCCATTTACCAATCACCTCAATACCTCTTCCTCAAAAACCCCTCACATATCAAATCCCACCATTCTCTTCACCACTCACATCCAAATTCAAACCACTTTCCCTCCAAAACTCACCCATAATGGCCGAACCATACACACCCCTCTCTCTTTCATTTTCACACAACCTAAACACCACTTCTCCTCCTTGGTCGAAACACAAAGCCCACTCCATCTCCTCTATTTCTTCTTCTTCTACTCTTTTCTTTCTTCTTTTGCTCGAGGACGAGCGACCTTCTAAGTTTGGTGTGGTAAAAGCTAAAGCTTTTTGTTTTTCCATAACCATTTATGGCACCAAAAGCCGGAGAAACCTCTAGAAAGAGGAAAGGGAAGACAAAAGCTTCCACCTCCGAGTCATGGGAGATGGAGAGATTCCCCTCAAGGGATGCATCTCCCTCCACAAAACTATTGGGAGCAAATCAACACCTCCCTAGGAGAATTAAGTTCCAACATGGGACAACTAAAGGTGGAGCACCAAGAGCATTCCATCCTCCTCCATGAAATTAGAGAAGATCAAAGAGTCATGAGAGAGGAGCAACAAAGGCAAGGAAGAGACATTGAGGAGCTCAAGCACTCCATAAGATCTTCAAGAGGAAGAATAAGCCGCCATCACTAAGGTGGACCCGTTCTTTAACTTCCTTGTTCTTTATTTTCCTATTTTTCGAAAATTATGCTTTATGTTTATCTATGTTTGTGTCTTTATTACATGATCATTAGTGTCTATGCCTTAAAGCTATGAAAATGAATCCATCACCTTTCTTAAATGAAAAATGTTTTCAATTGAAAAAGAAAAAGAAGTGCATGAATTTCAAATTTTAAAACAGTTTAATTATTTTGATGTGGCGGCAATACTATTGTCTTTTTGAATGAATGCTTGAACAGTGCATATTTTTTAATTTGATTGTTTATGAATGTTAAAATTGTTGGCTCTTGAAAGAATGAAAGGAAAAAGAGAAATGTTATCTGATGATCTGAAAAATCATAAAATTGATTCTTGAAGCAAGAAAGAGCAGTGAAAAGCTTGCAAAAAAAAAGAGAGAGAAAAGCAAGCAGAAAAAGCCAATACCCTTTAAACCAAAAGGCAAGGGTGATAAAAAGGATCCAAGGCTTTGAGCATCAGTGGATAGGAGGGCCCACAGGAATAAAATCCTGGCCTAAGCGGCTAAACCAAGCTGTCTCTGCTGTCTCTCTTGTGGCGTGAAGGTGTCAAGTGAAAACTTGAGACTGAGCGGTTAAAGTCGAGGTCCAAAG